>NW_010528320.1:64019-83316 GCF_000687285.1 Phaethon lepturus | reverse complement strand
TTTCCTTAGGCAGCTCGGCTTGGGAAGCAGGCTCTGAACACCAGTTTCACAGATGAGCCAAGCTATGGCTCCCGTTAGGTGCCTGAGGCCAGGCAGCATCACCTTCCTCTCCCTTGCTGGTTTGTTGGCTCTTGCCCTCTATGTTGATACAGTATTTCACTTTCTTGGGCAACTGACTTTCTTTGCTCACTCTACAGAAATTGGAAATACCTAATTTATCACTGGGAATTCTATTTCACGGCATGTATGCTTACTTTTCTTTGTGCTATGTTAAGTAGAGAGGTATTGAAGTTTATTTTGGTTCTGACCTTGATGTACCAAAGAGTAATACTGAGTAACTCCCCAAATTCAGCATGTACTTCCAGTAACTCCCCAAATTCAACGTGTATTTCAGGCAACCACCTCCAAACTGAAATACAATTTTCTTTAAATATTTTGTTCAAAAAAATAGGTTGCAAACAAGTAATTTCTTCTGTTTGTTTGGATGTGCAATAATTCTTACTGTACATATTTATTCAAAAGTCCTTAAACTGGATTTACTTATTGGAATTTACACTGTCTATATCTTGTTCTGTATTCAGAACACCACCCTGAAGCTACAGAAGTAAATATCACTAATGTATGACTAGTTTTATTTGATTCCTGTCTGCTAATACAAAGGTTAAATTAAGAGAAAACAAAAAAAGCCTGGTTTATTGACATTTAAAACCAGTTACAAACAAATATCTTGTCCAGTAAAACCCTGAAGGGCTCACTAGATCTCTAAGATAGAACGTTAAATTTCATATAAAGCAGAGTTTCTCCTAGGAAAATGAAGCAGAAGCAGAAGCCTGTGGGACCCGTGAAGTTTGAAATCAAGTAAGGTATAGTAAGCATGTTTGTCCTGAACCCAGACGTAAGCACAGTAAAGCAGGGTAATCTATGACTGTATATGAGAATTCTATAACATAGTAAGAGTGCTAACAGATTTTTGTAACACAGCTAAACATAAGTATATAAACAATACATAGGCACAAAGGGGCAAGTGAAGGTTTGTGGTATAACTGCACAACTAGGGTGCAGGAAAATATGTTCAAGCAGTAAAATCTGCAAAGTAATAGCTAAGGATTTACAGCAGGCAAGAAATATGTGTGATGAAACCAAAACAGTCCTGCAGAATGAGCAGGACAGATGTCTGATGGAACCAGAATGATCCTGCAGAATGAGCAAGAAACATGTCTTGCAAAACAAGAGCAAGCCCTGGTCCCAAAAATAAGATGCACTCTGTCAAGGGCAGATGAGATCATCCCCTTTTCTTCTGGGGAGGGGATGAAGAGCATAAAGGATCAGCAATGAGAGAAGCTCACTGGCCAAGGCAACAATGACCAACACTAACTACTCAGTGTCAGCTCCTTCATATTGTATATTCACAGCTAATTCAGGTTATAAGTGTTAAGGACTGACTGCTTTGAATATGTATTGATAACAATTAAAAGTGATTAAGATCTAACCATTACTGGTGTGACATTAATGACTGTCAATCAAGTGTTGATCTGTTGAAAGTGGACTGATTCATTAATCTTTCAAACATTCCATGACAGTAATCTCCAATTTTCTAACTGATATATAGACATATTCATACATAATATACATATATATAATATTTGTAAATGCATATATACAATATGCTTATATTAATGTGTGTATATATACACCCATACATATATTCAGTAACAACAAATATGTCTGGAGATACGCCCTCTCAGATATCTCTCTCAGGGTATATCTCAGACATCTCAGGGATATGTAATTTCCTTCCAGCTTCCAAAACACATTGTATAAAGGCAAGGAGCCACACTATAGCTCCCTGCTGCCAGAATTAAGAGGATCTTTGATTGAACTGCTTGGAAGAAATAGTTTGGCTCATCCAAACAGGAAGAAGTTGTCTGGCAGCTGCTGAGGAACTTAATATACTTGACTCAGTTGTATTGCACTTTCAAGGACTTTGCTTTCTCCTCTCACTGCGCTTCAGCCTGCAGTATGCATCTCTACTTATAGCAATCACCTTGAATAGTTTCTTCACTTCAGGTCACAGGGTCTTAGTTTCAACTTTTACCACAAAAGGAAGACAGCAACCTGACAACCAGCCTACAGCAGCTCAAGTTGAATGCCCTACAACACTATCTG
The DNA here is from genome assembly GCF_000687285.1 of Phaethon lepturus. NCBI lineage: Eukaryota > Metazoa > Chordata > Aves > Phaethontiformes > Phaethontidae > Phaethon > Phaethon lepturus. Next base: position 81,150 of record NW_010528320.1, on the reverse strand, counting down.
GAAACACTACAAATCTGCTGGTGACTTTCAGGGGCTGTTGTCAGGTTTAGTTTGCCCAAAAGGAAGGGTTTCAAGAGAGCAATTGTATCATGCGTCACTTTCTAAACTTTAGAAATCAAATCTGAGTAATTTGACTGTAATCAGTCAATGCAGGAATTAATTAATACAGAAATTCCAAAATTACATTCACTAAGATAAGAATTGTCCAGAACTGTGTAAAGCAGTGTCTGCTACCTGGACTCTCACCAGCAAAACAATCTGCAGTAAGTAGTAGCGAGAATCTCTGATTGAACACTGACAGCTTTTTATCATGGGAAAAGCATAAGCTCTGCACACCATAGGAAAGTGGCTTGGAGAAGAGTATGCTTCTATCCTACCACAGAATGCACTAATTCCATATTAGATATTATTTATTTTGGTATTTTCCCAAACTTAGAGTAATTAAATGTTTGGTTTTTAGGACTGGATCCATTTCACATTAATCAATAATGTAATAGTCTCTATTTATTTCTCAAACCCCCATCATAATATAAGCATGTCTTTGCTTTGTTTCCCATTATTCCTGACTATATGGACCTGTTGGAGTGAGTCCAGAGGAGGGCCACGAAGATGATCAGAGGGCTGGAACACCTCTCCTATGAAGAAAGGCTGAGAGAGTTGGGGTTGTTGAGCCTGGAGAAGGCTCCAGAGAGACCTTATTGCAGCCTTCCAGTGCTTAAAGGGGGCTTATAAGAAAGATGAGGACAGACGTTTTAGCAGGGCCTGTTGCGATAGGACAAGGGATTATGGTTTTAAACTAAAAGAGGGCAGATTTTGACTGGATAGCAGGAAGAAATGTTTCACAATGAGGGTGGTGAACCACTGGCAGAGGTTGCCCAGAGAGGTGGTAGATGCCCCATCCCTGGAAACATTCAAGGTCAAGTTGAATGGGGCTCTGGGCAGCCTGATCTATTTGAAGATGTCCCTGTTCCTTTCAGGGGGCTTCAACTAGATGACCTTTAAGTTACCTTCCAACCCAAACTATTCTGTGATTCTATGATTCTATGATATTATACTTACAGGATGAACACACATGATGCAGCCTTTAAAAACCTCTAGGTAAAATTCAAATCTGAGAAAATATCTTACTCTTTATATACTGTTTAGCTACAATTTAGGTGCAGCTAAATTCAACTTTAAAACCAATAATAGGACACATGCTAAAATGCTCTTCATTTTTGAAATGGTTTCTTAGGTGGTATTCTCACTGAATTTCTTTACAAGTGAAGTAACTTGCAAATTTTAAATTTCTAATATATTTCAGTAGCTTGTCAGAGTTCATAATGATAGATAATGGCAAAAAAATGCTATTAAGATGAAGAAGTCCCTATCACAAAGACAGAACACAGTAGGACAGATTATTTTTATTGCTCCCTAGAAATTCAAGGAATACTTGAAAATATGCTTGCTAAAGTAAATCAGCCTGAGTAAAAATAAAGAAAAAGAGAGTCAAAGCCAGTGAGATAACAGAGTGTGTTGCTGTGGGTGCTAGCCCATTCACTAGATACTCTAAGGTAAAATACCTGTAGGCTTAAGTCTGATCTTGTTGGAGGAAGCCCAGACTAGAGAAAAGAACTGAGGTAAAAACTCTTAGAAAACTTCTTTTAGAATGTAATTATTGGTTGAGCAATTTGGACTACAACTCTATCTGGTTTATTTTTACAGACTTATATAAATACTACAGCAAGTTCCTCTTACCCATGATCAGCAGGTAGTAGCTTCATTTATACCTGTAAATATTTCCCCAGAAATCAGTGTTTGGATTTATTTTATAATATTCTTGTAAACATAATATAACAGAGTTTTCTGCTCTCTTATTTCTGTCTCATAGGCATTCCATGTAACCTCAAAGCAGAAATGAGCAATACTGCTAACTCATAGTTTTTCTCAAAAAACAACCACTTGTGTACCAGAACAAAACGTGCATTAGAGAGAAGAGAGATGACTGCTTCAGCAGGTGTTTCTCAAAAAAGGCTGGCTTTTGGTGGAAGGTTGATAAATGTAAATGAGGAAATTCAAAAAGTTGTTTCCTGTAGCAGACATTACTCAAGAGAATATCTCTGCTTAAACTGCCAGTTTTTGTATCTGGGCTGATATCCATGATCTAGGAGCTTCTGTACGTTAGTTAACATGCAAAAATACACAGATGTACAGGCTGACAGGCAACTTTAGGTTTCAGTGACATCTTGATCAAACAAGTGAGGGACGAAGTCTGCATCACTTCCTGTGAGCTATATTTGCACCACAGTGTAGGCATTGCCCCTGAGTTCAGCAGACGGCAAGAAGTCACCCTCTACTGGTAAGTATGGAGGCCAGGAGACCAGAAGGAAAGGAGAAAAATTACTCCAAAAGATTCCCCATCTTGCATCTTTGTCTCTCCCCGTCACCATGGCTTTGTGCCAGATGTCCCACCAGGCAATTAAACTGACTGGATGTAATCAGAAAGAGTTTTGGAAGACACCATAGGGCCAGGATGTAAAGAGAATTTCACATTGTTGAATATATTGAATGAGTTCCTTGTTATTTTAGTATGCTGTATCTTATAGCTTTATAATAACTTTTAGTTGTTTTATGCTCTAGGCAAGAGAGGCTATGGTTTTCCTTTGTGCCATTTACAGTTAGCCTGATAGTTTCTAAGTTCTTTTATAGTCAGGGCTGGTAAATGCTATAAATTATATGTAACTATGGATTAGAGCTTAGGCCTCATCTTGCACTTGTCTCCACCCTTAGTATAGGCAAAAAGGAAGCATAAATCTAGAATACAAACTGACAGACAGAAATAGAGAGTCAGGAAAATAAATACCTTCATTCTAGTCTTTCACTTTACAGTCATAGAACAGCAAAAGGACCATTGAAAAACAAAACCAAAACACAAAAAAAACCCCCAAACAAAAATAATGCATGGCAGTGCATGATGACCTTGATTCATAGGGCTGAATAAACTCTCCAGAAGCAGAGGATGGTCTTTTAAAAGTTCCAAAACAGAGAATAAAGCTCTACCAATTTTTAAAAAAATACATGAAAATATAATTGTGTCGGGTTTGCACAGCAAGGTTTTGTTAGCAGAGCAGGGTCACAGTGGTGGCTTCTGTAAGAAGTTGCTAGAAGTGTCCAACAGAGCCAATGCCAGACAGCTCCAAAACAGACCCGCCTCTTGCCAAGGCAGAGCCCATCAGTGGCAGTGGCAATGCCTCTGTGATAACTGATTTAAGAAGAGGGGAAAGAACAGCACAACGGCAGCTGGAGAGAGGAGTGAGAATATGTGAGAGAAACAACTCTGCAGCCACCAAGGTCAATGAAACAGGAGGGGTAGGAGGGGCTCCAGGCACTGGAGCAGAGATTCCCCGGCAGCCCGTGGTGAAGACCATGGTGAGGCCGATTGTGCCCCTGCAGCCCATGGAGCTCCATGGTGGAGCAGATCTCCACCTGCGGCCCATGGTGGACCCCTACTGGAGGAGGTGGATGCCTGAAGGAGGTTGTGAGCCCGTGGGAGGCCTGTGCTGGAGCAGGCTCCTGGCAGGACCTCTGGACACATAAAGAGAGGAGCCCACTTTGGAGCAGGGTTGCTGGCAGGACTTGTGACCCCGTGGGGGACCCAGGCTGGAACAGTTCATGAAGAACGGCAGTCTGTGGGAAGGACTCACGTTGGAGAAGTTTGTGGAGGACTGTCTCCCATGGGAGGGACCTCACGCTGGAGCAGAGGAAGAATGTGAGGAGTCCTCCCCCTGAGGAGGAAGGAGCGGCAGAAGCATGTGATGAACTGACCACAACCCCCATTCCCCATCCCCCTGTGCCACTGCAGGGGGAAGAAGTAGAGAAAATCAGGAATTAAATTAAGCCCAGGAAGAAGGAAGGGATGAGGAGAAGGTGTTTTAAGATTTAGAGGTTTTATTTTTTCATTATCCTACTCTGATTTGATTGGTAAAAAATTAAATTAATTTTCCCCAAGTTGAATCTGTTTTGCCCATGACGGCAATTGCTGAGTGATCTCTCCCTGTCCTTATCTTGACCCACGAGCCTTTCGTTATATTTTCTCTCCCCTGTCCATCTGAGGAGGGGGGTGATAGAGCAGCTTTGGTGGGCACCTGGCATCCAGCCAGGGTCAACACACCATAACAATTTTTTTTAAAAGAATACGTAATATATGCTACATGATTTTGTTCTTTAGAATAAGAATTTACTACATTAAGTTTCCTTTTCAGGGTGCAGTTCTACGCTGTACTGCAATTGTTTTTTACAAAGAATGACAAACATACTTACACACTTATTCATATTAGAATTTAATGGCATGAAAATGCCTAAATACATTAAAGGTTAATGTTGACTATTTGACTTCCAGACAGCAGATCCTCAAACATGCCAAAGTAAAGAGGAGTGAAGATACCGTACGTGTACAAGACTTCACCAATAATGACAATTGAAAGAAACCTACAAAATACATGTATAATCACATAAAGACTATGTAAAAAACTGTGTAAGTGAACAAATGACAATTTGGAATAAAACCAAGAATACAAATAGAAAGTTCTTTATGTAAGGAGATTGAGAAGAAGGCAGTGCTTAAATTTGCTTAAAAAATCACAAACAGCAACAGAAGTGGAGTGTAATTCCAAAAGCAGTCAGTCATGAATGAGAGTCTGGAACCTGGTATAGACATAGAGTGCCTACCCCTGGAGTTAAAACTTGCAGAAAATAACTTTTTCATCTCTGTTACACTTGCTTTACTATTCAGTTATAGTTTAGATACAGCTACAGCTTCATCTGTTTCAAAACTTAATTTCATGAGGTTCATTTTAAGTAGGATGCTAAATTTACCACTGAATATACTGCTTTGAACTTTCTCAATTCTATTCTCCACTCCAGTCGTCAAGGCAGTCATTTAATTTCATTTTCTGTCACCTTCAAAAATCATTATTCATTTCCCTTTCATGTCTTACCTTTTTTTAACTGTGAATCTCATTTTATAATATGGACTTGCAAATATATGTAACTAAAAAGTTGCATTTCCTTGTCTTAAATTTTCCATGTCTTAATTTCTTTTTCTTAGCTATCAGTATCATTTCACACTATCACACTGTCATCAGCATCAGAGAAAGCTGCATCCTGTAGTAGCAAAACTGTAATTTAAATTGATCCACAAGATATTTTGGAGCAGATGGGTTTTATTGTGTGTCTCCTTGGCCTGAATCTGAATGAATCACTGAGTCATGCAACTACTGGGATGTTTGCAGTAATTGTTTGTTGATTTTCTTTTGGTCATTTGAGGCTGAAAGCACTTTTGATTTCTTTATTATACATTGGAGGAAGGTCACTGATTTGATTTGTGATAGTGTTCAATTCTTCTGTGTCAATGCTTGTCAAACATAGTATAAAGGTCTGTTTTATTATGGCTACAAGACTCCTTATAATTGACATTTAAATTGTAATCAGTGCATTTATCTCAAATTGGAGGTTCTCAAAATGAAACAGTTTTATCCAAGGAAATAAAGAAGTATTTATAAATTGTGATAGTCTTAATCCTCTTATTAGGACAAAGTACATTTCAGCAAGATAATAACAGTGCAATATTTTGTCTGAGAATATTAATATGCAATGTTCAGTATTAATTTTTGGATGAGGCACATGCCTATACTGATTGCTTTATGAAAAAATACATAATCTGAGGACTACAAAACAGCTTTTTTCTTCCCTGTTGTGGGAATTAGAAACCCTATAACAATACTGTCCAAATACAGTTCTGCTACATAGTTCTTTTATGTTTATTTCCACATAAAAACACAAGTCAGTTCTTAAGAGGCCCATGTCACACAGATATTGAATGCCTTTGGCCTTTAGCCAAATTCTGCCATAAGATTTTCCTTCTAAGTCACCTCAACTTAAGGTTGCAACAAGACCATAATGGACAGTACTGCTTCATAATATGATTCCTGTGTTTGTCTACGTTCAGTTTTGCAACAAATTACAATGTGTTTCCTTTAAAATAGCATGCATATTAATGTATTATTGATGAAAATCTCCTGGTTTTTTTACCTGCCGGCTGCCCAGCAGCTCAACATCTTTTTCTCTGAGCACTGCAGTGCCTGCTGTTTGATAGCATACGGTCCACTCTGAGATGTTAGCACAGCTGCCTCAATATGGCTCCTTCATAGTGAAGCAATATTATCGTATCGACATTGCTCTGACAAATGTATGCTCTAATCTGGGCCATGCGTACCAATTTGACAAACATGAAAGTCATTGATTAGGATGGGTAGGGATTCTGATTTTTCTTCATTAGTGTCCCAAACTCTTCACAGCAGAAGTGATACTGCTAGCTGACAAAAGTTAACAAGCTGATACACACCTACTTTCACTCTAGATTCCTTGGAACCTTAAAGTTCAAGCAAACAGGGTAAAAGAAGACCATAGCCTTTCTTGTACCGCTTATTATCTGAGTTTATCTTAGACCACCTATGTCATCATCTTCTGGTACGCTAACATGCCACTATGTTCACTGCTGAAACTGGGAAGACTTGTTTTTAATTCTAATTTTTTAATTAATGTTTTTAATTAATTTTTTAATTCGAATTAAAAACAAGCGGTTTGTTTGTCCAGCGGTTGCCAATGACAGTAAATGCAGCCAGAGTCTGCATCCTGGAGATTCTTTTCTAAAATAAACAAAAAACACTCCTCCTGTTTTTAGAAAAGTATTTTTTCTCTCTAATCCATTTCACAGACAGTCCTTTCTGTTTTTTGAAAAAAAAAAAAAAAACAGTCTCTGGGAACCTCCAACTATGTTTTAGCTGGAATAGAAAGTAGGAAACAAATTAGCACATCAATTTTGGTTAACACTGGTAAGGTTTGCTCAAATGACTGTCTGAGAAGGATGGTCTGTTCCATAACTGTGTATATGCACATGTACAGATGTACGTTGTGGCTGCAGAAATTATTAACTCCAAGCATCCTCAACTGCTTGCCTGTACTAGCTTAACTTAAACAAAAGATGACTTGTAGTTGCCTGTTTAGACTGAAGCAGATAAAGGAGTCATCATAGAGTTTAGGAAGAAAATGAGCAGTTAGCTGCATTGGCAATTATATTCTTTCTTGTGTAGTACAACTGTAGCCAGAGGCTGCAAGCCTTCATGCCTTGTTATGAAGTAATTTCTGTGTCACAGTAATTCAAAAGAATCCCTGATGTGATGTCACGCTTTCACTGCCACACAGGTTATACTCAACCACATGAACACAGAGCAAAACAGGAGGGACCTTTTGACAGAGTCCTTGCTCCCTAGGAAAAAGAACTTGCTCTCCAAGTCCTTTTTTATTTTTTATTTGAATAACTTTGATTTTCTTCCCCAAATCAATGCACAAATTGTAAAGTGAGCAGATGACTCATGCACTCCACAGCACAATCCTGGCATCTTTTCATGAATACAGTTACAATCATAATCTGTTTTCATACATATAATGGAAACATAGAAAAATACTAATGAAAGCATCCAAAAAATATTCAGAAATATGGATAAATGCAAATCCATGCAAAGGCAGCTGTTCTGAATTAACTTTTCCCCTCTGCTACCTAGAAGAAAGAGAATATTCCATGTGTGTCTGGTTGTCAGATCAGTATCTTAGTGAAAATACCTCTCACCTCCATTCCCTCCTTTTAGACATATTCTCAAACAAGTACCTTTGATGTAAGAAATGTGCTACTTTAGTCAGTTGTACAGACTTTCATGCCAATGAATTACATTTTAACTCTTTTGACAAAAGCTTTCTATCTTGTGTAGGTCAGATGTTTCTCATTTACCAAATTTCATAAAAATTTCCATTTTTGTATGGAACAAAAGTTTAAGATTCTTTATAATGAAACCATCAGCAAAGCCCTGGTCTAGAATTTGTCCTATTTATAAATATGAAGTAGCAAGAGTTTTATTACATAACCAATGTACCACATTTAGTTAAAGCAGGGATATGTGTCCAAATGGATTGATGCATGAACTGAAAAAGGACTGGGACACTGAATTACCACTATATGCAAGGTCATTGACTGTCTTTTTCAATGTTTGGCATTGATTTTTAGCACCCATTTAAAGGAATTCTGAAGAATATGAGTGGCAGATGACTAGGTGTGCCATATACCACAGACAAAGAATAGAAGTGTAAAAAAAAAAAACAAAACACACTGAAAGAATACCCTTTTTACACATTGCACTATGTTGTAAAATGTTGTACCATAACCATCTTAAAATTACAGAGAAAGAAAACTGAGAACCATGCCTGTGCATGTCACATGATTACATTCAATTGGGTGAAAAGGCTGATAACTTTGATTTTATATAAAAAAAGAATGTTATTTTTTCCCCACTTTAACAGTTAAATTTATAAGAGAAGGGAAGTAAATCACTTGAAAAGGAACTCCAGATACTTGTTTTCCAAAGCAAGTGAAAGTTAGTGAAGAAGAAAGGTAAGAAATAGAATCAAAGATGGTTTCAGCTCTTCTTAAGTAACCTAATCTCTCATATGTTGCCAAAATGTCACAGCAAAGTGCACCTTAGGATGACCAAAGGCTAGAACTGTAACAGGAAAAGACTTTACATATGTGTGGAGGAAAAGTAGTAATGCTCTGCTAATTCAGGACCCTTTAAATGAATTTGTTTTAAAGAGATAGGTGATGTAAAAATACATAAAAGTGACAAGTAATAAATACACTGACTAACACTACCATTAATCTTATTTAGGATTCTTAACATAAACTTACACTGAGCTTTTAGCCATTTATAAAAACCTGCACTAAAACAAGGAATTACGGGGAGGCTGACAAGTTTCATGAGTGAATCCTATCTAGTCAGTGAGTTTGTGGAGGCTGTCTCTTTTTAACACAAATTGCCATTGCGTCCATTTAAATCATGCACCTAAAACTATAATGAGAGTAATGCATGAGATTTACATAGTATTCTTTATTCACAGGTCTCAGACCTTTGGATAAACTAGTTTATCAACTGAAGATGGATTTCTCATCAAGAGATAAATGGCACATAACCTTTTCCCAGATTTCTGATGCAAAACAGCTCATTTAGAGAAAATTTGCAAATATGAATCCTATCTAGTCAGTGAGTTTGTGGAGGCTGTCTCTTTTTAACACAAATTGCCATTGCGTCCATTTAAATCATGCACCTAAAACTATAATGAGAGTAATGCATGAGATTTACATAGTATTCTTTATTCACAGGTCTCAGACCTTTGGATAAACTAGTTTATCAACTGAAGATGGATTTCTCATCAAGAGATAAATGGCACTTTTCCCAGGTTTCTGATGCAAAACAGCTCGTTTAGAGAAAAATTGCAAATATAAATAGGTATAATTTAGGAACTCTAGCTTCATGGTTTAATTTCAGAGGATAGAAAAGCATGAAGCCTTATCACAAGTTCTTTGTGAGTTTAGAGCCATTATAATGTACATCGACTAAATCTGAAAAACACATTACAGAATTAGGCAAAACAAAATTTAAGTCACTCTTCACAATTCATGATTAGTGCCAATATTTTAAAGTCACTGTGTTGCTGGGAGGAAAACGTGGTGGAAGCAAGAGTCTCCTTTCCTCTTCTCTTGATGATAATGCTGCATTTACAATGTAGCTGTAAAAGCAGTTTTGTTTTTCTATCAGAATTCAATTGCATCTCCTAAATCATCTGGTTTGTGTCCTCCATGATCACTGGCAAAGGGAGAGCAACTCAAAGCCAACAACAGAAGTAGCTTTAATCGTGCAGTCTTTAATCCAAGTAAAGCGATTCCTCCCCCACCGCACCACCTAACACATCCTGTTGCTATTCTGCACAGCAATACCATTGAATCAGGAACTTCTTTGACCAATAATGTCTGTCAGCATGTGGGACAGCATGAGGTCTGCTCACACTTGCACCTCAAGAACAGACCATTTGTAGGTAAGAGAGAAATAATCTGCTACCACACAAGCAACAGTCACCCTTCGGCAGTAAATACTGGCTTTAAACAGCTGGGACAAGTGGTTGTGCTTCAGTTAGGAGAGCTCCTCAAAACACTCTTGTTAAACTAAAATTAGTAAATTATATTTTGTGTTCCATGAAAGCTGAGAACCACGCAAACTCAGTTACAGTGAATCTTTGGCCAAGTAGCTATTACATGCTCTGTGTGTGTATGTATGTGTGCGAGTGTGTGTGAGTGCGTGCATGTACGCATCTGTGTTGTGTGTGAAAGGTTGTTTCCAGATTTCTGTAGGAAGCGATTGAGTGTTATTCACTGCATTTTGAAATTTGGATCAGAATGAATGCCTGCCGATGCCTTTGATGAAAGGCAGGAAACTCCCATTCATCACCCAGGCAGCTGTTGTTGTTACCAGCTTATTTTCTGCTTCCTCTCTCCCCTTCAGGAGATGGCTTCTTGGGAGCAGAGTGTGCCATTAGTCTGTATGAAGAACAGTAGATAGAAATAGAGCAAAAGACAATCGAAGCATGAGGCTGCTTTGTTGTTTGAGTAATTAAAAATGAGAAGAGGGAGAATGCTAGAAATCATACTGTATTTTATTGGCATCATTTGTGTCAAACAATTCTATCACTGTTTCAGCTACTAGTGTTTCAGCTCCCACCATTCCCCTTGAACCTGGCACCGGCATAGCAGCAGGAGATGTCAACAGTTAGTTTCTATGGGGAAAGGGCACGTGTTAATCTTACCCTTACAAAATCCTTTGGAAATAAATAATAACAAAAAAACAAAATTAAAAAAAAAAAAACAACACTCATCATCTCCAGGACTGAAGAGAGAATCTAATTTCTTCCATCATGAATTTTTAAGAAGAAAACTTGAGAAGGAATGAAAACATCACTAAAGACAAGGAAACATTTTCACTGAGGCAAGTAAATAGAAAATAACAAAAATATCCCCCTTTATGTGAGTACCTTTGTCTCATTAAATTGCAGGAAGGTACTTCACTGAGATCACTTACAGCTAAAGACTAAACAAATGAGACTGAGCAGTCACCAATGCACTCTTCCCATTCAGAGCACTCCCATGTTAAATAATCAGTTAATTTAGACATTCTGACAAGATAGTTTTCAATATGTTTACTGACTACTGCGAAAAAAATGTGATTATGTAAAGTATCCCTTTGTGACTAGTAACCTGGCTATTTTCTTAAGTGTACATTGTTATAAGAAAAGCAAATTGTAGCACCATAGATGTATACATTCCTTATAGTTTTGGAATATTGATTATTTCCAAGAATCAGAATTTAAAAATTAATCTATAAATTGTTTTTCTAAGAAAATTGCTGACAGGGAATATACTGATGGAGCAGACTGTGCCAAGATAACTTCTTTAAGAGCTTACACTGGTTTTCTTTTTATTTAAGGCACAATCCCTGTCACTGAACTCAAGATAATTAAAAGATATACCCCTGGTTTAAACCAGTCATCTAAGTAGCCTTATAATCAATGGAGAGGCAAAGGGAAGGGTTGTTCTTGTCTAAGACAAGTGTCCAAGACAGTCTGGATTAATTGGCTTCAAAAAAAGTCTAATCCTCACTGTGGCCTACAGAGAGAAACAAGGTGATTAACTTCAAAAAGACCATAGCTTATGTTTGGGCAGCTTTGAGAGTTAATGGCTTTTAAGCAGTGGCAGGGGAAAAAACTATATATATTCGTGCCTGACAAATAAATGATCTGTGTTATGGGTATGTGCCTTACACTGGTATTGATGGAAGCAGCATGAAGTCTTGGAGGTGTAACATGTAGAAGATGTTTCATGTGGACCGATCCTAAAGGCCAGCTGAAGGAGAATTAAACTGTTTTGGGGATAGGTAGTTCCAAGACCAACAGGCATCAGTTGTTTAAGCAGATGGAGGTGACTAGAATATGTCACTGTCCAGTGACAAAAAAACCTACCTGAAGTTGTCTGTATGCATATATGACAGGACAAACACTACCTTGGAGCAAAGAAGGGTAAGCCTGTGCCTTAGCACAGCAATACGTGGCAATTTAATCCCAGGAAAGCCATTTAGACGAATGCAGTGAAAGAAAAGGGACAAACTGTTATCCCTACCATTTTGCAGAGGCGATAAAGATCGTGTTATGCAGAGTGAATACTTCTAATGATTTAAGGACTACCAAAGTCAAATTAGAGTGCCAGCATACAATTCTGTTTTCTCTTGTTAAAATGTTGTTATGGTTAGTTACCAAATGCATAGATGTGAGCAAACTTAGAATGTAATGCAATAATTGCACAAGTGTATTACACAGAATCAGAATTTCTATGCTATAAAAATTGAGATAATAACTAATTATTTATGGCTCATTTTGTAGAACTATCCAGCTGCTCATTTTTAAGGCAGTGGTGGACAGCACAGCAGCATTTTGTAATGCTTGAATTAAACGAAAGAATTCTAGCTTGACTCAAATATTTAAGTTCCTTTTTCAGCTTTACCAGTGTCAGTGGTGTTAGAGTTTGCTTCTGTCCGCATTGCTAAATACTCCAATTGCCATCTGTACTTCAAAATTACAAACTATTTGTCACAATTTCCTTCATGCCAAAATCTCCATTTCCCTTTTCAACCAGCTGCAGAGATATCTGGTGCCTCAAAATAAGAGTATTTTGATGTTAAAAATGCTGTTGACTAAAGCTGAACAAGGGATATTTCCAATGCTGAGTACTATTCAGTGCTGCAGTAATTCAGAGATCACTGGAAGGTTACTTAGCAAAGAATCAAGCCTGTCACAGCATAGTGATATCTTTTTTCTTTTTAATAAGTTCATTGTGTTTGGAAATAACATGGCATGTGTTGACATGTGTCTTGACAGATTAACCAGGAGGTGTTAGACTCCTGTATATGCCTTGTGTGACTTGACATAACATTTGAATAGTGAGACACAATATGCTGTCAGGAAATTTTCTGTCATCGTGGGGTATACTAGTTTCAAGTAATTGCACCAAAGTATTTCTGACCCTTTGAAATTGCTGTGTCTGTATCACTGTCTGGAACTTTACATATCCACACACATATATGGGTATATGGGTATGTGTGTAAAAGCTTAAAATAGATCTGCCTCCTCCTATCCCCTACAAGCGACACAGGGAGATGGGGAATGGAGGTTACGGTCAGTAACTCCTCTCTCACAGCTGCTGCACAGTGTTTTTGATGCTTTCTTAAATATGTTACCACAGAGGGGCCACCAGCGTCACTGATGGGCTCAGCTTTGTCCAGCAGCACGTCCATCTTGGGGCTGTCTGGAACTGGCTTTGTCTAACATGGGGGAGCTGCTGGTGCCTTCTCACAGAAGCCACCCCTGCAGCTCCCCCACTACCAAAACCCTGTCATGTAAGCCCAATACACTATTTCTGTCAAGTTTAGTTGATTTTGACCTAGAGAAAGCAACTGTAAGAAAATAAAAATGTTTAGCAATTGAAATTATCCATTCAGTCTTTAATTCCTTCACTAAAATAGCAAACAAGTACATGGCTGAACTTTTGGTATCCAGACAATAACATATAAAATCAACCATCATATTGTCATCAAACAGTAATGATGTTCAGGTCTTACTGATGTTAGATGGGTTTATATTGCACAGTACATCCAGTCTCCTAGCCAAAGATGAATGCTGTGTATGTGAATGCTTAGCCACTCTGAAATTCAAACATCTTAATTTTATTAGTCGAGAAATTTACCTTCTGCAGGACTATGATTTAAGCAAGACATAGTAAGAGAAACTTAGATATAACATCTCATCTATCTTCTGAGCTATCTTAGTGTTATTGCATCTTTTCTTCAATGTTCATTAATTTGGGCAGTAATTTTTATACAGGCTCTGTCCAAATATTGTAGAAAAACCTGGTCATCCTAGTGAAATTTATACCTGTCTTGGTAAATTCTTTTGAGACAAGTTCTTTGGCTAAATAATTCCATATAACTATTTATCATCCTTAGATTAAAAATCTTTGAGGAAAAAACAGGATAAAAGAGTTCTTAAGCTAGATTTAATCAACTGTACTAAAGAGAAAATTGTAGCAGTGTTGGTTCACAAATACTGAGAAGCAATGAGGAATCATTTCAGAAAAAAAAGTGTTCTTCCATTTTTATGAACTTAGGTGCTTATCAACACTTTGTGGACTCTAGGAATGATTTTTTATGGTCAGCTGCATGATTACAATTCGAAAGAGAACTCTGATAATACTTGTAAAAGCCCTAAATACATTCAGAGCATGTAAGCTGGCCTGACACCTAGGGAGAGCACCACAAGACAGAAGGGGCTGGGTAATAGCATCCGATAACAGTATGGCATTTATATGGTGATCTTTCCACTCTCTTCCTACTATGCAGAGAGAGATTGTTCTCCTGTGGCGTCGATGATAGACTAACAGTGCCTCTGCAATCAAGTGCTTTTATTTAAACAGACTCTCCTCTCCTAAATTTGCTGAATGTGTCTGAATTTCACCCTGCTGTAGAGAGCCAGTACAAAGACTATCTACCCTTTACTAACACACCTCTTGAAGACCTGTGGCTTAAAGGAGTCTGTAATGGGTCCTGCATGAATCTCTCTATAAAGATTCAGTGTAGGTTCAAAAGAGCAGATGACCAAAAAAGAAAAAAGCAAAGTACCTGCCAAGTGACACTCCAAAAATTTAGGTCTTCAGGCAGAGCATTTCCCTACCTTCAAGCATACTCTTTAGTTTGAACGATACCAATCAATGTTAATTATACCTCAAACGTGTTGCTGAACTAGTGTCTTGATGCAGTACTCAGCGGCCCACGTAAAGCTTACTGAAGAGCAACAGAATGAAATGACAGAAAATGATAAAAATGAGAAAATTACTGTTACTTGGCGTGCTGCCAAAATCGCCTTAGCTACTTTGGTGTGGTTTCAGTTTAAGCCAATCGACAACTTCCACTGTTTTCTTAATGGACTGCATTATAAAAGTTTGTTATGTGTCAGGTCACCACACTCATGCCGGAACGTACAACACCACTACGCAGGAAGAAATGCCTTGAGGTCTTTCAAGATCAGACCAGTTGACTATGCAGCAAACTCAGCCAGCGGCAGCACGCTGTGAGGCTGGGCATCCCGCCAGGTAAGCCTGGCATCTGAGGTGCCTTGCCTGGACTGGAGAATACGTGGTTTATGGATTCTGATTCAGAGTTTTACAGTATGTGCCTTAGCCCTGACAATACAGGTGTAGCTCCAAACACATTAATAGCGCAATTTTAGTTATTTCTGGAGCGATGAAGAGAAAGAGCCAAGGCCTCCATGGGATCTGGGTAGCTTCACAATTAGACAGCATATGAGGAGCAGGATCAGAAGTTTACATCTGGGTATTTTTCCTAAGTCCCTTTTTAGATAAATAACATTTATTTACAGATATAGAAATTTTTTGAAGGATGTGCTTTATTGTGTTTTTTAAAAAAATCCTAAACAGCTAGGATTCTTACTCAGTGACATGGTTTCTGGTAAAGCAAACAAACAATTGAAAAAACAAAACAAATATTTATTGCTTCTTGACCTAAGCCTAAAATTGAGGTTTTTCTAGGAATATTATTTTTTTGAGTGTATACACATACAAAAGAGTACAGTATCCCAGGAGGCTATTCATGTGGAATGCTACCAATTAGCAATAAAACTTTAAAAACCTGAAGCATAAAAGCATATTGTAATGATTTTTTCAGTGAAACATTATGAGGTTAGAAGCATCAGCTCATATGCAAAATACATATTTTCTGGCAGTTCTATCACAGAGTTTCTGATTTACTGTTGTTGAGGTTTTGTTACCTGATGTGTCAAATGAGGTTTGACTCTCTGACACATGGAAAGGTAATGCTAAATATATACTTTCAAAAATCAATATATTCAAACATCATAAACAATTTTCACAGAGCTGCCAACGTATTAATTAGAGCTACATGGAGAGATTAAAGGAATATTTTCTGTGCATGGGTCTTTAGACTTCTCTTATCTTCAGTAACTGGAGCTGTATTATTTCAACTCTACAGGATCAGACCCATTTTGGGCCTAAACTGGCACACTGCCACTAACTCCAGCAAAGATAAGCACATTTATTTATACTTCTCAAGACTCTGGACAGCTACTGTTTATACATTGATTGCCAGGGACAGAATTTTATTTCCTTCCCATTCCTCTGATGTACAATATTGTGATGCAGACATAGGATGCCTAGAGTGTGATCTCTTATGAAGAAGATCTTTTCTCTAGCTTTATTAATCTTTCTCAGGAATGGGTACCTGGAGAGAAGAAATGCTTTTCTTCAGTCACAGATACATAAGTCTTTGAAATTTAGTCTTTAGAGAAAACCCTTTTTGTATTGTACAGTCATACTGTGAGCAACAAAGTCCATAAATAAAAGAGTGCCACACAGCTCACAGGTTATCTGTTTAACAATGGCAACTTTGTTCTTCTTTCTAATTTAACACATTTCAGTATGCTAAGATTTTGCAATTTAATCATTCTTAACGATTGACTAAAATGTTTCCCACTGAGATTTGAAAAGCAAGAGCAACCAGAACACAGATCTAAATCAATGTGTGCCCTGCAAGCGGGTTGAAAATTTGAAAAGGTTGGAAACTTTATTATGTGAAAAAAAATTAAAAGTGGTAGGAAGTTTTTTAATTATATAGGCATGTTTAAGTTTCTAATGTCTATATGCTTCCTGGAATACATTTACAAAATAAAGGTCTAAAGTCTTGGTTCTATTGGCAGCAATTCTAGGCATTGAGTTGAGTTAGAATAGATTAGCCCTCATGGAAACTTTAAAAAGCAAGAAAAAAATATCCTTGGATTTATTTTACTGAGTAAGATAAGGTTCTTCATTGGTTTTATTTAATGCTTTGGCTTTACTACACACTTCAGCTATATGATTTTTAAGTTAACTTATCAGTAAAATTAAATCATTGTAGGAAAAATTATAAATTCTCTGTGTATCATTTCATCAAACTTTAAAATTTAATTTGAATGTAGGTTTTTACTTCTAACTAAAATGCCTAGCAGGTGTTAAGAATTTAAGTTTTTTACTAAAGGAACTCTTAATAGCTCCAAACTGCTGATTCCTATCCCCAAAGCATGGTTTTCCATGGAAACA
>NW_010528320.1:0-63988 GCF_000687285.1 Phaethon lepturus | reverse complement strand
GGGAAAGAAACACCTTTTGGAGGGCTGTGATCAGTTACTGTTGACAGATGAAACAGCGAAGTTTTAGAACAGCGAAGAAGCTATTGCCAGCTATTCAGCAGCTCAAAACAGCAGAACTAAAAGCTTTGTAAGTCAGGAGGGAAATTTTTCAGTTCTCTTACTTTGTCTGTGAGATTTCTTTAGCAGACCCCTGTCTGGCACTTGCTTTCTGGAGCAACATTTATTCCTAGAGGGCTACTGCAACATCTCTTCAGTTCTTGGATCCCGTATCAAAGACATGGATGAGTGGCTATTGCTTCTGGCAAAAGAAAAGCTAAAGTATAATATAAAACAGAAAAATTATTGGTCAAAGGATGACCCTCCCTCCTGCTGTTGCTGTTCCTGACATGGGGAGGGGTGTGGGGGGTGTGTGTCCTGCAGCTCATCACAAGGAATTCAGTGAATTGGGCAAATACCAACTTCAAAGTTTTAGAGGTGTGAGCCTAGTTGCCCTGAAAACTTGTGAAAACCCAAAGGAAGGAATGGATGTTCAAAAATTGTGCAGGGAGGAACACTATCTTGAAAAACACCACTGGCAATAGCTGTTAGAGATCTGGAGAAATTTCCATAAAATTATTATTTTCCTTCTGAAAAGATTGCCAATGACATTTCACTTTGCAATTGTATTTTTTTTTATTTGATAATATTTTTAGTATTACTGTAGCATGATGTCAAAATAACAGGATGGTAAACTTCATTACTTTCAGCATGTGGAATTCTTTCATTATTAAAAAAATTAGGAGAAGCTCGGAGAATGTGAGGTGTTTGGAAGAGTAGTAAATTACAGATTCCTTTAATTTTAACACAGAAACAAAAATATAGTATTTAGCCTAACCTATTATTTCATGTTATGAAAGCTCTTAAAGACTTATATCATGAACAATGTATACAATACTAGGAATAATACAAAAAAAAGAAACAAAATGCAATATTTTTTTTAATACAGTATTTGTAATTCTTATGCAAGACATTATCACAATTCTATATGTCTATCTTATTTTTCCTTGAAATCATGAGGATATATAATAGTTGAATTTGCTCTAATCAGAATAGAAATCTCATAGGTAAAAGACAATTTAGCTAGGAATAGAGCAATCTACATTTTGAATAGCTCTAACTTGAACTTCTATAACTATACAAAGTACTAAAATCACAACATTGCTGTAACTATTTCACTAGAGTATTGTGCAAGACAATGTATGCCTCAAGATACTGAAACCTATTTTTCTACGAAGTTCAATAAAACCGAGTTTCTCTTGCTGTGTTCAGTTGGAAATGTAAGATTTTTATTTACAAAGGAAGTGTTCTATACCACTTGTTAATCATTTATAGAAGCAAATGAAAGTGCTTCATTTGCTTTAATACATTTTGCAGAAGAATTTAAGCAGGCATGATTCACTAATGGGATATATAGACAAGATGCTCTGCTCATGTCACTTCAAAGAAGACATAGGCCAACTAAAAAGAGTCCATGTGAGCATAATCATAATGGTCAGAGATTTGAAAAATATGACCTAAAAAGAAAAAATGAATGGTGACTGGTTAGTGTCATGGTTTAGCCCCAGCCAGCAACTAAGCCCCACGCAGCTGCTTGCTCAATCCCCCTCAGTGGGACGGGGGAGAGAATCGGAAGAGTAAAAGTGAGAAAACTCATGGTTTAACATAAAGACAGTTTAATAGGTAAATCAAAAGCCGCGCATGCAAGCAAAGCAAAACAAGGAATTCATTCACCACTCCCCATGGGCAGGCAGGTGTTCAGCCATCTCCAGGGAAGCTCCAGGGCTCCATCACACATAATGGTTTCTTGGGAAGACAGATGCCATCACTCCAAACGTCCCTCCACCCCTTCCTTCTTCTTTGTCCCAGCTTTATACACTGAGCATGACGTCATATGGTATGGAATGTCTCTTTGGCCAGCCTGTGTCAGCTGTCCTGGCCGTCTCCCCTCTCAGCTCCCCGTGCACCCCCAGCCTTCTTGCTGGCAGGGTAGCACAAGAAGCTGGACTGTCCTTGACTGCTCAGCAACAACCCAAAACATCAGCATGTTATCAACATTTTCTCATCCCAAATCCAAAACACAACCTCACGCTAGCTTCTATGAAGAAAATTAACTCTACCCTGGCTGAAACCAGGACAGTTAGTCTAATTAAAGAGAGAGAGGGAGATAACAATCTCCATATACATAAAAGGCTATTGCAAAGAGGGGAAGAATAATCTTATTTTCCATATTCATGGAGAATACAACCAAAACGAGATTATGTAGGATCTGCAAAGGTAGACAGTGCAGTTTTTTGATGGTAAGGTCAGTGAGGCCCTAGACCATTTGGCTGAAAGCATTTGTGGATTTTCAGTCAACGAAAGGCCTTTGAGGCCAACAGATGCCCATAATAATACAATTATAGGGGAACTGCTCTGCAGAAATTGGGTATGGTTTCCTTTGGTCTCTTTGAAATAGGGATATGATGTGCAAAATGAAAAGAACGAGGATGATTTTACTCTGCAGTAAACATGAGAAACCACAAACATCTATAAAATTATTTAAAGTGTATGACTACACAAAACCAGATACAGGTAGAACCAGAAGTCTTAATTCCCACTTGTTAAATATAAGAAGTTATCCAAACCAATCCCACAGAACACTATGAACCTGCACAAAGGGCTGTGGAGTAAAAAACCTCTTCATTATGGTCAGTATAATGTACGACTTGGAGCTTAGTTCACATACTTGCTAAGGTATTCTTGTTCCTTTTAGTTAATATATCATCCAACTGTTGCATTTTGGCCTCTATTTGCTGAATAAAGGCCCTTACAAGATACAAGAAATAGGCTGAAAACCAATGCAAATAATTCTAACATACTTATAAATACTTTTTAAACACCAAAGAAAAGTTATTTTATTTTTTAAAATTAAATTGATATAGATTACATGTACATTATCTTTTAAAAACAGAATGGTTCCATTTACAGATCTCAGGCATATGAATGCAAATTGGAGAGGGAGGGAAAGCAGTGGGTAGGTAACTGGTGATGGTTCATTTCTGCTGACACTAGTGTTAGTAAATCATCAATTGGTAAATTGTGCTCGACATTACTGATGAAGCAGGGAATATGACAAAGATCTCCAATATTTATTTAATTTATTTATTAGATTCATGGACTTTTCAGGCCAGAGAGGAGACCATTATGACCACATTGTCTGACTGCTTCTATTACATAGGCCATACAAATTCCTTGAGTTAACTTCTGTGGCTGAACTGGTATATAAATTGTTCTAATATCTTTAAATATGAATTATTTCTATTTGGAATTTGTCTGTCTACAACTTCCATATGCTATAATTCATTATGCAATTTACTGCTAGATTTGAGAATCCTCTCAAATTTTATTCCTTATGTGGTTTCCTATCAACTGCAATCAAATCACACTTAATGAGTGGAACAATCAATGTGGAGTTCATGAATTCTGGTTTTTGCTGTGGAATCTTTACATATGGGCAATTTTTACATTAATATTGGGATTTTCTACTTTTCTCTACTAAGTTCGTGCCTCAGTTTTGAGGAGAAATTCTGAGAGGAAATGACACAGAATTAAACCAAACAAGCAGATTAGGAAAACATTATTTTAAAGTGGAAACAAACTAATGGAGCAGAAACTAAGAGTAATCTATCTATGCAAACTGTCAAATTAACAACAGATTATCTAGTCTAAAATGCGTATTGATCTAATCAGTCAGTCAATTTCAGGAAGCAACTCTTTTTAAATATTGGATTCTCACTGTGGAGACATTCCTTCCCCATATTCGCTGTTGGAAGGACAGCCTGCTTGACAGCACCATGTGACTGAATGTGACAAAATTGTCTCATTGTTTAGACAACACTGGGGAAAAGACACCAAACATCTGCCCAGAAACAACACCAAATGATTAGCCACATTGATCCCCTTTGGCTGGAACAATCCAGAGAACCAGGAACAGCGTGAAGGGATGCACAGGGATTCCCCAGGACAGAGTAGCAGCAGCAGCACCCAGGAGTATGGGGTTTGTGCAAGGAGCTTTTGTGGGACACCAAACCTCCAAAGGTCACCACAGGAACCCCACAGCTCTGTTGGATCCCAGAGTAGCCTGCTGGGCCTAAAAGTGGTCAATGCTACAGGAGAAAAGTGAGGAATCCCATCCCTGGGAGAGGCGTGTGTTTAGTGTTGTGTTTGGGGATGGCTGCACCTACAACATCAGCGAGCCCTTGCACTGCTCTGTGATACTGCCATATCTCCATTGTCCTTGACTGTTTTTGCCAGAGGGAATTAAAGGCTGTGTGCATCAAAAGTTTAAAGGTATGTCCAGAGTTTACAATTTCCCTCTCTGCAACACTCCCAATCACTGCAGAACAGCAGACAAGAGCAAGAAGTGGTCCAGCTCTCCTGCACTAAAATAGAAGGACGTGAGCAGAAGGACACCATACACAGTCAAAAGACATGAACAACCAGACAGCACATTTTAGAAGACATAGCCTATGCTCAAAAGAGATTCTAGGTACACTGGCCATCTCCCAGCTAAGTCTGAGAAAGGTGAGGAAACAAAATAAAAACACCTTGATTTTTACTGTTTTTATGAGAACTTACATTCTGTCTAGTAACTAAAGCAAATGATTCTGTTCAAAAACTCTGCAAGACTGTTGGCAACAAGTCACAAGAGCTCTCAATCCCCAGGTATAAGAAATCAGGAAAAGAAGGCAAGAGACCGGCATGGCTGAGTGGAGACCTGATGGGCAAACTAAAGGGCAAGAAAGAAATGCACGGACAGTGGGAGCAAGGACAGGTATCCTGGGACAACTACAGGGACGCTGCCCGGTTGTGTAGCAATGAGGTCAGGAAGGCCAAGGCGTGTCTGGAGCTGAACTTGACAAGGGATGCAAAGAATAATAAGAAGGGCTTGTGCAGGTACGTCAGCCAGAAAAGGAAGGTCAAAGAAAGCGTAAACCCCTCAATGAGCAAGACTGACAGACTAGTAACAACAGACAAGGAGAACACTGAGGTACTCAATGAATTCATGACCTCAGTCTCCACTGGCAGTCTTTCTTCCCACACCTCTCAAAGGGATGGACTGCAAGATGTGGACTGGAGGAGCAAACTCCCACCCAGTGTAAGAGAAGATCAGGTTCGAGACCACCTGAGGAACCTGAATATACACAAGTCTATGGGCCCTGATGAGATGCATCCCAGAGTCCTGAGGGATTATCTTCATCCGTAACATAAACAATGTGGAATCAAGTGCATCCTCAGCAAGTTTGCAGATGACACCAAGCTGCGTGGTGTGGCTGACATGCCTGAGAGGCAGGATGCCATCCAGAGGGAGCTGGACAAGCTTGAGGAATGGGCCCATGTGAACCTCATGCAGTTCAGCAAGGCCAAGTGCAGGGTCCTGCCCCCGGGTCAAGGCAACCCCCGGTATCAGTACAGGCTGGGGGATGAAAGGATTGAGAGGAGCCCTGCTGAGAACAACTTAGGGATACTGGTGAGTGAAAAGCTGGACATGAGCCGGCCATGTGTGCCCATAACCAAGAAGGCCAACTCTCTCCTGGACTGCATCCAAAGAAGCGTGGCCAGCAGGTTGAGGGAGGTGATTCTGCCCTTCTGCTCTGGTGAGACCCCACCTGGAATACTGCATCCAGCTCTGGAGCCCTCAGCACAGGAAAGACATGGACCCGTTGGAATGGGTCCAGAGGAGGGCCCCCCACCAAGAGGCCCAGCCGTATCCTGGGCTGCATCCAAAGAAGCATGGCCAGCAGGTCGAGGGAGGTGATTCTGCCCTTCTGCTCTGGTGAGACCCCACCTGGAATACTGCATCCAGCTCTGGAGCCCTCAGCACAGGAAAGACATGGACCCGTTGGAATGGGTCCAGAGGAGGGCCATGGAGATGATCAGAGGGCTGGAACACCTCTCGTATGAGGACAGGCTGAGAGAGTTGGAGTTGTTCAGCCTGGAGAAGAGAAGGCTCCAGGGAGACCTTATTGCAGCCTTTCAGTACTTAAAGGGGGCTTATAAGAAAGATGGGAACAGACTTTTTAGCAGGGCCTGTTGCGATAGGACAAGGGGTAATGATTTTAAACTCAAAAAGGGCAGATTTCAACTAGATATAAAGAAAAAATTTTTCACAGTCAGGGTGGTGAACCACTGGCACAGGTTGCCCAAGGAGGTAGTAGATGATCCATCCCTGGAAACATTCAAGTCAGGCTGGATGGGGCTCTGAGCAACCTGATCTAGTTATAGAGGCCCCTGCTCATTGCAGGGGCGTTGGACTAGATGACCTTTAAAGGTCCTTTCCAACTCAAAGATTCTGTGATTCTGCGATTCTATTTTGGTTATTTCAAACCCATATAAACAACATGTGTGGATTACAGGGAAAGATATAGCCATGGTTTTCAGTGATGATCCTGGAACCAAGGGCAGCTCAGCTATGAGATGCCACATGTGGAAGGGGACACCAATTCCTGTATAAACAACATGTGTGGATTACAGGGAAAGATATAGCCATGGTTTTCAGTGATGATCCTGGAACCAAGGATCATCCCACATGTGGAAGGGGACATCAATTCCTGTACCAGACATTTTAGAAAGGACAGAGAATTGGCAGGACATCCTTTACAGAGCAAGGAAAGCTTGAGAGCACAAAAGTCTATTCTGATGAGCATTCAGCTGTGAAGACCTATGAGTGCTATAGACACAGTTCTTAACCTTTCCTTTGCTAAATTTATAGTTTGAGCTCCCTGAGACCCTCACAGTCCTTTAATAATTCTCCCGGCTCTCCCTTAATCCTCTCCAATTTATCAATGCCCTTTCTGAATTGTGGATTTCAGAACTGGAAGCAACAGCCACACAGGGAGTAGTACATAGGTAACATAACTCATTTCTACTCAATATTCTCATGTTTATGCCTCACATTTACCTTTTCAGTGTGGAATTGTATTGAGTGTTCATGTTTGGTGTGACTTCTTGCACCTTTTTAAGAGCAGCTGCTGTTCAAGGCAGCATTTGTAGCCTCAAAATGTGGCTTCAGTTCACATTTCACTAGACCAAAATGTCTGAATGCTGAATTGCAAATTATGTATTTATACTATAGTTAATAAACAACCTACATTTCCCTGCTGAATACTAAGTCTTTGACATTCCTTTATGTGTGTGCATATGTTAGAAATTCAATCAATAACAGTTTTGCTTTCCTCCAAGTCATTGATAACGATATTAAACAGCAAAAGGTCAAGAACTGATCCTTAAAGACCTCACAAACATCAGTGAGAAAGATAGTGTTTAATCAATATGAACTCTTGTATTGATTTTGTATCATCTGGCTTCTTAATCAAAATATCATGCTGTAGCAAACCAAACAGTTTACAGAAATGGAAGTGTTAAATTGCACTATTGCTGTTATCAATGAAACTTCCATTTAAAAGAAAATTTAATATTCCAGTAGAACTCATAAACCCAGGCTGCCTAATATTGTTATCAATCAACTTTGCATTATTTTGATAATTACATATTTATTGTAAAAATGCCAAACCACTTAGCTGCTGAGCATTCAGGAGTTCGCATACCAGACTCAGCATAGCCATGATGTTCAATCATCATTAGCACTTTCAGGCAAACAGCAGAAGACACAGACATCAGTCATCTGACAGTCAGTCAGAAGTATTACACTTTCTCCTGTCAGTCTTCAGTCATGCGGTGACTAACAGAAAAAATTATTAATCTGAACTTGGAAAAAAAAAAGAAAGGAAGATAATAAAACTACTACAGTTAATGTAACCAATTATTTAGGTATCTGCTAACTCACAGCAGGAACAAAAAATAGAGAAGAGAAGGCTCAAGGGAGATCCTATCAATGTCTATAAATACCTGGAGGGAAAGTGCAAAGAGGATGGAGCCAGCCATTTTTCAGTGGTGCTCAGTGACAAAAGGCACAGACTGAAATGCAGGACGTTCCCTCTGACCATCTGAAAACTCTTTTACTGTGAGGGCGACTGAGTTCTGGAATAAGTTGCCCGGGGAAGTTGTGGAGTTTCCCTCCTTAGAGATATTAAAAAAAATGGGGGGACACTGTCCTGGGAAACGGTCTCTAGGTGGCCCTGCTTGAGCCAGATGACTTCTGGAGGTCCCTTCCAACCTCAACTGTTCTGTGATTTCTGTGGTATACCTTAAAGGAGACATAGCTGGTCATCTCTTTCATTAATGATACTTCTTGCACCCTGGGAAAATGCCATCACCTCTAGGACTATATATTGATCAAATTGTGGATCATGACAACATAAATACTGAAGCAAAATGAAATATTCCTTGACCAGAAATGCCTCAGAGAGTACACTGCATTTCCTAGTGGAGGCAAATGTTATTAACCTTTGGATTGCCAGATTTCTTGTTCCAAACTGTCCTCAGCTATATTCTCTTCCCTCTAGTTGAGGTAGTAAAGTGGAGGCAATTCTTGTCTACTTGATAAACAAATCTATTTTATCTATTGCATTTTAAACACAATCAATTATGTTGTAAGATTGTTCACATGAGATTTTTAATGCCTGAGATGGCTTCTACTGCTCAGCATAACTGTGGTCTGTGGTGGAGAATTGATCAAATCAGAAGCATTTCAGAAACAGTCTTAAATATCGCAGAGTTAGAAGGAAAAAAATATAAAATAAGACAGACTATATATAGTCATTCATAAATATTACTATGATAAGGGCCATATAAGGATTTAAGAGAAAGCAAGAGGAACAGATACTAAAATGCAAAAATACACTGGGAAAGACTAAGACCTGTCTTGCAGCAATCTAGAAAGCTAGAAAATGTGACATCATAGAGCTTATCAACTTTTAAATGACTGCATGATATTAACACGGTCTGATGCTAACATCTATATGTCTGAAACAATGTGAAAATTAATTTCTGTACAAATTAGGACTGCTGAAATTGGGAACCACAGTACAGAAAATGTCAAGAAAATGCTAATTACAAGGTTATGGACCTAAATAAGATCAAATTTCCTCTTAGAAGTATGCTCATCTGTATCTGATAACATCATTTTACTCAAGCAAAATTAAGCAAAATAAGCATAGTCTGATCTAGTACATGTTATACTCAATTTGTACACATACAAATTTCTCCATATAGTGAATGATAAAGGACATCATACCCATAATTTCTTTAAGTTATATTCCTCATAACTGAAAATACATTTTAGTACTTTTTATACATTACGGTGGCAAAACTCAGGCTAGCTCAGTTCCTAAAGGTGAGCAAATTCCACCATCCACAAGCAAGTCTAATCTAAAGCTGTGAACAGCCTTTAAGAAAGTTTCAAGACTCATTTCTGTGCTTACTTGGGAAAAGAGAGCGAGCAACATGCAAGCTTCAGACACACCCCTTGATGAATTAACTAAAGCAACATGATGCTGGATGTTCAAAAACCAGTATTTTCTTTCCTTTCAGGTAGAAACATATTCCTCATAGCTAAGCTTTATACTTCACAGGGCCAGTCATCTCACAACTGACCTAGGGAGCAACATTCCTGGAGGCTCTAGTCCAGCGTTCACCTTGATGAAACGGGGAAGCTATGTGCTATAGCAGGAGGAGGAAGAGCACAAATGATGTAAAACAAGTTCACAATTCGTTCTGTTTCAAAGCTAATTACTGCAAGCTGTTTAAGTTGTGAATCACGTATGTAAAGGACTACTTGGCACTCACATTTCACTTCTTAAACTTTGTTTTTGTTTCAATGCTGAAACTCTAAAATTGTGTTTAGGATGAGCACTAGCATTCAGCAACTGCAAGCTGTTAACATATGATCTCTTCCTGCTGTAAAAGCAGCAATCCTACAGAAATGCTTACAAAATGCTTAGAGCAAGTAATTTAAACAAAACATTCAAATACATTTCTCCAAACATTAGGGGAAAAATACATTACAGAAATGGTAAGATTACTTCTATATATATTTTTATTGCCAAAAATATTCCCCAAAACACTTCTGCAAATTGATCGCAAGCAGTTCTTTGAAAATATCTCCTGTTACTGGCATTAGTTAATTTTGATCAAATATCTCTTCAGCTACCCAGCATAAAGATATGGAAAAGATGGTGCCAGACTTTTCTCAGAGATACATATTGAAAGGAAGAAAGGCAATGGGCACAACTTGTAAATGCAGGAAATTCCAGTTAAACATAGGAATTTTTTCACAGTGAAGGTAGGTTAACACTGAAGAGTAAGTCAGCTGTGCAGCGATACTGGGTAGTAAATTAGCAGGAAATACCAAGGAATATTTGGATAAATAAATTTATTGGATAAAATAATTTATTGGATAAATAAATTTATCCATTTCTTCCTGGATAAATTCCAAGGAAATATCTTGGCTTGAAAACTAAGCTAAGTTAACTAGGCACAATGAAATAACTGGAAATTACAAAGAAGTGTGAAGCAGTGTTACCGTAGCATGAGAAAAATGGCAAGGGAAGAGAAGATATTTTGAATGATGGGGTTGCAGAAAGAACTATTAGCAAACAAACAAAAAAAAAACCCCAAAAGTCAAAGATACAAGATTAAGATTGAATGGAAATTTTAGACAGTTACAATCTAATGAAAAACATAACAAATGAAGGTAATTACTGACAGTGCTAATTAATTCAGATAAGAATCAAAACTAATCAAAACCATTACAGTGATTCGTTAAAGATGAGAACTCAGATCAAGTGGAATGTGGCCTGGTGGTCATTAAAATGACAGGCATATTGATTGAGTCGTTGGGATGGAAGAGAGACATGTTTGCAGGGTGCAAATCCAGTCATTTGTTTTGACTGGGTTCTTGCTATAGCTATGAGAATGTTTGCAGGCTGTTCTTGTGTAAAGCTGATGTTATACACCAGTCTGTTTACTTTTAATTTGTCTTAACATTAAATAAACAATGAAAATATCAATTATATATCCCATTTAAATGGAGTTATCAAGCTGAAAGAAAAGCTGAAATATGAAGGTTTGCTCCTGTTTTTACACATGACAACAAAAGACATCTGCCTGACTGAAGGAAAGAAGAATATGTTTCCAAGCCTCCATTTGCAAGACCTTTTCAATAAAATTGTCTTGTAAGGGCTGAAGTCTTTCTCTACTACTGTCAATGGAGTTGAAATTGAATCGAAAATTTCTTTTAATAAGTAAAAGCAAAGCCCTTGCTGTGCAAAATGAGTTCTCTGTAACTTTATTTCGAAAGATCCTTGCATTTGGGTAAATGTGGAGTCCTGCATAATTTGCATCAGTTATTGTGCAGACTTAGGCATGTTAGAAAATTACACTGCCACTTTGCTTGTTATGTCCTAAGTGGTTTACTGTCAATACTACTCAGAGAGGACCAGTAATCATTCTCACACCGTAATATAGCTGTAAATAAGGCTAACTAAATATTTACATAGTTGATCTATTTCATTTCCACATATTTTTTAGCTCAGACACCACTCCAGGTGTGTAAAATATCTACTTCAGCATAAAATGTTGCTGGATTTTCTTTTTTATATAAATTTCAGATGCCATGCTTCTGACAAGGCAAAGCTACTATTCATTTCTGTAATGACAAAACAAATGCACCTGTGGAAAATAGCTCAAGTACTTTGGGAATAGAGATTGCCTGAATTCCCAAGCAAAGTTACTATTAGAATATTATGTAGGTTCACCAGTTTTTTGTTATGTTTCGTTTCTCCAATATCTAATTTCTCTTATTTTCTGTAAAGAGTTGTAAAGAATCGAAATTACAGCTGATTCAAGGCTCAATTCAGCTATCACAAAGTCCTTACAGTAGCTGCTAAAAGCTTCATCAATGTAAAGGAGTTCATATGGTACCCATATGTCCTTACGCTTGTAGCCAATTACTGTCTATTGTATGATGAAGGAGAGGATTTTTTTCTACTTATTTGTTTCCCTGTTTTTACTGATTCACGAAGCCACATATTCACCAAAATACATTCTTCCTCTACGCGGATTTTGACCTTACTCTAAGCTTAAATCAATAGCTACTTAGCCTCTGCAGTCACGCTGGGATTAGGCCCATAACTCCTTCTCTGCTCTATCGCTATATGAAAAACATTTTCTAGTGAATCACTCATCCTTTCTTACCCGACTCTGTCTCCTGGATGAAAAAAACCCTCTTCATTTCAGCTGCTCCTGAAGCTCTTTGTTGAAGCATCCTCTCTTCTGCTGAAATGCCTCCTTCTGACAAACTTATTTCTCCTACATAGATGTATATGTCCTTTTCCATCATGAAATGTAAACCTATTTAAACTCCTAGGTTGAAAAATTTTATGACACAATGTATTCCTTAAATCCATGGTTCATGTTAAAAGGGCTGTAAAAATTAGTTCAACTCTTTAGTACTAGCATAATGCAAGTTATCTTCATGTAACCCAGCACTAACTTGTATGTTATTGTTTCTTTTTCAGGGTAATGTCTGGACTAAAGATTGTGAGAATGAACAGTAATGGGTCTGCTGAAATCCATTTCCCTTGAACCAGGAACCTCAGACACTTTTAGTGCCCATGTTTTGAATGTCTGTCTTGTGTGCTCTTCTGACCTCTACCTACCTGAAACAGGAGGACAAGAAATGTATTAGATATATGATGTACTCTGAGATAAACCTACACAATCTCACTATTGTCATGGCATGAGCAAGGAAAACTTGCCCATTACTGAAGAGGTTTCACTTAGAAGTATTTTTCTTTAATTTAACTGCTGAAATCATAGATCTTCAAAAAAGAGAGAGAGGCAGAATAAAAAACACTGTAGGCATACTGTCAGATCAGAGGGAAGTACAAGAAATATTTGTGTCCTCTGTTTTAGTTGTCTTCTATTGAAGATGCATAAAAGTAAACCTTAAGTCATCAGGAAACCAATCCAGTAAGAATGGATATAAAACTTGCCAGTAAAGAATAACATACTATCTAGGATTAGACTGCAGTGAAAGGAAGCAGCACAGGACTATCTGTCAAAAAGCTTCATAGTCACTTGTAATTTCTTTATAATCTTTTGTGCTGCTGTTTAAAGGAACAAGTTTTCGTGTGATCTTTGCCTAGTATCTCACTAACACAAACTACTGCAGGCTAAGTTAGAGTTTCAAGATCAATAGCTTCATAGATCCATTCCTCATTTCAAATTAAAAAAAAGCAAAACATTAAAAAAATCACAGCTATCATCAATTAATAAAACAGAAATATTGTCTACAAGTTAATATGCTATAATATCGAATGGTATTAAAAAAAAGTTTTCCTCCTTTTCAGTCCCAAATACATCAAATAGATACTCTTTTGAAGACTACATTTCTTTTATTTATTCTGACAGCTCATCTGCGGATTTAAAATAATACAGAAGTAAAGCTTTCTAGCAGTTCAGAAATTCTCTCATCTCTGTGTGAAATTATACAACTATCTCATTCAAAAACCCTCTGAAAAATACGTACGTAGAGATTCGTGTGTTTGCAGTTTTGGTGAATAGATCAAATGTGCCACTCTTTGTATGTTTCTTAAATCTTCTTTCTTACAGAAGTCACTGCATTGATAGTATTTTTTTTACTGTGAACTAAAAAAATAGCACCTCCCTAAACAACTCTGTAACCAACAGTCCCTGTACACTGAAAAACACAAACTAGTTTGAATTGGGCCAATTCATGGTTGTTTTTAATTATTTGCCCTTTTTCTTTCTCTCTTCTACATTCAACTTAATGCTTCTACATCATCATTGATTGATGCTGCCAGGACTAGAAAAAGCTAATGAAACTAACAGTCACTTGATAAAATTTGTTATTTACCCAGTATTGGGTCTTGCTGAAGGCAGTTCCTGATTATTCAGAAAATCAGTCTACTGTTAAAGCAGTCAGAATCCAGGAGGAACTTCTGAGCTAAAGACATTATTCAATATGCTTAGGTCATGCTGCAACCTTCTTTATTATTCATGGCCATTACCTTCCTTGATTTGTGGCTGTGCTCCAAGCCCAGAAAAAGCATCCGAGAATGGAGTATGAGAGGAGACAGTGTATGAAGGCATCAGGCAGGAGAGGAGAATCTGTAGCTGATACAAGGCGTACTCAAGAAGTAGAAATGCACTTTCAGCAGAAGCATTCAATGGAAGTGGTGCCAGAGTGTGAACAAAGGCAGCCAGGAGAGCCTCCAAGAAGGAGAGAAGCCAGACCATCAGGAGTCTTATTTCATCAAAGTCAAGAGGAAAGGAAATCCTGAAAATTCAGAAATTAAAACAATGACATAGCTTCAGTTGAAAGAATGACTGATTTGTCTTAAACCTGCTGAGCTTTTTATATGGAAATTTCACTTATCTAAGCCTATCAAATCCTGTTCTCAACCTTGTTAACTGCAAATTTGTGCCTAGATTAGAGCAGGTTAACAGGTCTTTGGGACCATGAACACACTATGTATTTGAGCAGCAACTGGCAAAACAAAGTGCCAGCCCTATATAGAATTGTTAGTGATTATATCCTTGTCCATGACCTTAAGCTGAACACTATACACATCTGAACCACAAAGCATACCTGGATATGACACAAAGTCACCGTTTCAGGTGTCAAGACTGCTGTATTTCCTTACTAATAAGAGTGATTACAAGTTCCTTCATGTGTTTCCCATCCAGATGGTAGCAGTTGCTAAGGTTTTATTATTTACTTTCTCATTCATAATATGTGCAGCCCAGTACTGATTCTGTTGCTTTTCCTTTTCTTCCACTGAAGTACAGAGTTATTTAGTGACCCAACCAAGACAAACAGTGAAGAATTTTAGATATTAATTATCTCACTGAAGGATAGTATGAATCCTTCCTCCCCCCACTCGTCTCCCTGAAAAATATAATAAAATCTTTTAATCACCTAGGCAGAGTGAAGCAAAGAGGAAAAGCTTTACTGAAAACATCTAGATAACGTCTATTATTCTATGAGAACAGGGCTTGTGAAATAGGCGCCAGATATTTATACCCAGAGCACTCATCTTAATAGAAAGTAGGTCACGGCTAACATAAAAGTGAATGCTTCAGAATAATCATTTTAAGAGGGTGTGACAGTCTAAGAAATTAAAATATACCAGTTCTAAGCAGTTATAAAAATCCACTTGTAACCAAATGTGTTCCAATAAGCTGCTTGTACCTAATATTTTCTTTAAAGTATATACCGTAATTTAGTTTTCTAAGAATATAACAGAGCTGCATATAGAACAGTTGGGGGGAGATTTGTTTTTCCAAATGACCGCCAATAGATAACTGAAGTATGCAGTCTTTTCCTGTATATGGACAGGAGGGGACCTCTTCTTATTTTTACTTTGAAAAGCTTGTCTAAATATATGTTCTTTTACAAAGGATTACAGAATGAATATGAACAGGAATATTTTCAGACGTATAATTTTTAAAGAGAGGGGTTGTTAATTTAAAGCATGAAAGCACTACCTCACTGAGCAAACAACAAACTGAGCAAAAAGCCAAACACACATCTTCTTACAAAAATGAGTCAATTGAACCTCTCTGACATTTATTCCTAAATTTTAACTAGTTTCAAGTAATATTTTTCACAATGGTAGAGCAATAGTTCTAAGTTTTAATACTGAGCATTCCTGAGAAGAAATTACCAAGATTCCTAGGCAAATATTAAAAAATAATAAAAATCTTCAAATAAGGCAACAATATTCCTCATTTTTCATTTAGATATTTCTATCCTGTTTCCATATGTTCAGGAAAATTGTATTAGTATAAACACACATCAGAGAATTTGCTGTTAAAATTATTGAAAACAAACAGAATTCAGTCAAAGGCTTGCCCTATGTTCACAAACACTCAAGAGTGCATGAATATTGTGTTGAAGGTATATTTATTAAGCCTGATTAATGAGCACTTGTAGAGTCTCTTCATTTTACAGTTTTCACATAGAAATATCAAATTGACAAACCTTTAGCAGCTTTTGCAAACTACACCCAGCATGTTTGTCATATCTTCTCTTAACCATGACTGGGATATAATTCACTATTATCTTGTTGACAAGACTATGATTTGTTTCACACATTCATTAAAATAATACATATCTCTGCTTTTGCTTTGTACCACTTCAAACTCAACTACCAATAAATTCATGGTCAATTAGTTTAAGTGGATGAATAACAGTTGGAAAACTACGTAGGTTTCTCACCTTTTTGTATTTTGTGTTTACATAAAATTAGAACCTCATAAATCAATTATGATACAGTGAATTAGTTGTAGTTCTCCATTTCTTTCATTTAGTGGAAAAAGATATATGATTTTCTTTTAACTTGGATGTAAAAAAACCTCTCAAATAATTAATTTCCTTGTGTGGGCTGGTAAATGCTGAAGAAACTAAAAATTAAAAGTCCCAATGAGATTTTGAGTTGGTACATATTTCTCTGGGACTTGCAGAAGCGAAGAACTGAAGATTCTTTACTGTGTAAAACCTATACTCACAAGACTGATCCCTCATGCTCATGTTATTTGCCTTTCCCTCCATGGGTGTAGTCTTTTTTCTAGTAAAAAATATAAAAGACATTAAAATTGAGAAAAACATCTAATTTCTTCTTCCTTGTAGTCTTCTGAAATATTGACCAGAAAAATAATCTTGTATGTCACTCATATTTACTTGTGTCTTTTGGTTAACTTGAATGTTTCATACAGAACAAGTGTAATGTTTTTTTAGTATGTGCAGGTGGAGTTAATTTGCCTCATATTTAAGAGCAAGGATACTTCTACTGTTGGGAATGGTTGCACATACAAACAAATACTGTACTCAGGGGGAACCTTAGTGTCCAAGACATCTGTTGAGCAACAGCTACACATAAACACTGATCAGTTAAGGGAATCTTAAGTCACACAGAGGGCAACAGATGATCCAGAAAGTAAGCAACCTGGCTAACAAAACAACTTAAGTCAAACTCCTCCTTCTTTTAAATTCAGCAATGCACTTCCTCAAGGGAATATTTTGCCAGGATGAAATGGATGTCTTTAAAAAGTACACCATAGTCATCTGTGATCTTACATTATGAGCCTTTAGACAGCTCCTCCTGCAAAAATCGTAGTTTCTGGAATAAATTTCAGAGGGACTGGAGGAGGGAGAAGGTTAACACATCCTGACATCCTGTCCATCCTGCAATATTTACTCAAGTGAAAAATGGTAAGTGGCTGTTCTTTTTCTTTAAGCCCTGTGTATTGGGTCTGGCTGAGATGGAGTTAATTTTCCCCATAGCAGCCCTCATAGTGCTGTGCTGTGTATTGGTAGCTCGAACAGTGTTGATAACACAGCAATGTTTTGGTTACTGCTGGGCAGTGACCGCACAGCATCAAGGTTGTCTCTGAAACATTTCCTCTCACCAGTAGGCTGAGTGTGGGCAAGATCTTGGGAGTGGACACAGCCAGGGCATCTGACCCGAACTGGCCAGAGATATTCCATACCATATGGCATCAGCTTAGCAATAAAAGCTAAGAGAAAAGAGGAGGAGTGGGGAGGCTGAATGTTTTGTTGTTTTTTTCTTTTTTTTTTTTTTTTTTTGCTATGTTCATGATTTAAGTTAAATGAAATAGGGCAGAAATACCATCTCAGAAACTATGACTAGAATTCTGTTCTGAATTAATTCAAAATTAAATTGTTTGATATTACACCCCAACAGAGTTTGGGTAATTTGAATGTCTTTTTTTCATGTGTCATTTTTCTACGATGCAGGCAGTATCCTAAGATGCCCTGTTATATCACACGATTTGTCAAAGATGAGAATAATCTGTCACCTTATAAAATAAATAACGTAGCTATATACCTTGGATCCTAAGAGAAACCACTGCTATCCCATGAATATTTTCCATGAATCAAGGTGGCCAGGAAACTAATTAAAGCTGAACTATTACTGAAGTGAAAGATGTTTAAGTATTTAATTAGACCAGCCCAGGTTGTAGAAACTCTCGTTTTCCTCATATAGATATCATGGAAGCAACATTTCTTCCATGGAAAAAACTAACATGCTTTAGAGGCCATTGGAGTGTGCCTGAATAAGGATTGCAGGGCTAGAATAAGACTGAAGAAAAGTATAGTGTTAATAAAAGAGATTTTATTTTTTTTTGTTAAGAAAACACTTCAGAGGAATCACAAGACAACAAGACTCGCTAAGGAAGAAACAGGATTCAAAATATCAAATTTAATGATGGGAATGCTAGTTACGTATTTATCAGACTTATAGATGATTGTGCTGTATATCAATTTGTATGCGCATTTGAGAAAACCTGATTTTAAAGTAATCATTTAGAATAAAATCATTGCATTTACCATCATCTGTGCTTGCAGGCTGGCAACAACATTTTGGGGATGACTGCACATGGTGTCAAGACTGGGAGCTTCGGAAAATATAACACAAAGACTTTTGCAGTCATCACTTTGCTCTACTTCTTTCCACTGTCTTAGGTATGTCCTACTACAGGATTCGGCGAGGAAGTCTAACAGTTGCGGAAAAGTAAGAGATAAACGAAACTTAAACCTTAGTTATACAGAAATGGTTGTCTAACTTGGTCTCTTAAACAAATGTCCACATAGTTTGTCTCTGGAAGGAGAGTCAACTGCTCTTCAGCCAAATGTCTCTAATCATAGTCAATTATTAGCACAAATTATGAACACATTCATTATTTTTGTAGCACTTATGTATGCCCTGCCTATCAACAAAAGCTAAAAAACTTTAAAAAAGGCATGTCTTTTAGGTTGCCTCTAACTGAGAAAGAGAGAATGAGTAATAGCCATAAAATATTTTCCTACCAAAAAAATCTAAAACCCTGAAGTAATAGTATGATGGGAAATGTATATAGTACATTATAGTACCAAGGGTTTCTGGGGGAAAGAAGTAAAGCTTCTTAAATATTTCAGGGTGATTCCTCAAGGGAAATACCTCATGATTCTGTGATCTCCAGGACAAAGCACAAAAAATGAAATTTCAGGAAAAAAAAAAATAATTAAAGGCTGGTTTGTCAGTGCCAAAAAGGCAGATGATGAGTGTTTATATACATAGTTCAGAGACCTTTAATCTTGGATAGGGCATCTAGTAACTTAGATATGAATTTAAAGCTTAAATTCAAACCTACCAGATTCGATTGGCTTGCTGGCTTCAGACAAAAAAGATTAATTCTCCCATGCCCATAGAAGTTGCTGGGTCCAAGCTAGGACACCCTGTTGGGTATGACTATCAGCATTTCAGGTCCTGCCCTCTCACACAGATTACACTAAGAAAATCCAGCTTTGTCAGTATTCAAGATCTAAGAGGGATAAGATTTTCAGATAGCTTGACTGACAGCATCTCCTGCGGTGTTACAGGCAAGTGGTGGGCTCCTGCAGAGCGTCTCACAAGCTGCTGCTGCTTTTTGTACTCTTCAGTGTCATTTCTCACGCACCCAAATCATAGCTGTCACTGCTACTTTGTCTAGTGTTCTTCACTTGGTACTGAGCCCTGCAGCTTTTACTCTGTCTCTGCCGTGAAAGGTGATGGATAATCCCCTATCTCACATTCCCTACGAGGAGATTCACTTGTGTCATTTGAGGAGAAGAGGCAACCGACACAGCTGTGTCATGAGGAGAAAGGGCGGTGAAAGGGCATCTTTGCTGAACGAACAGCCAAAGAGCAAGACAACTGGCTCTCTGGAGACATGCAGCGCTACAGGGCACTATGCTGGGTATTCTACTCCCATGCATTATAATAAAAGTAAACAACATTTCTGTACTTAGTTTTTGGCTCAACACTGCACAAGAACAATTACTAACAAAATTAAGGCAGAGTGCTTACAATCTTACAAATATGATTTCATGTCCCTACAACTGTGGTAGGGAGATAACGTCATTCCCA
Source organism: Phaethon lepturus (assembly GCF_000687285.1). Lineage (NCBI taxonomy): Eukaryota > Metazoa > Chordata > Aves > Phaethontiformes > Phaethontidae > Phaethon > Phaethon lepturus. The sequence goes on along the minus strand of NW_010528320.1, from coordinate 44,072 downwards.
AAGTCATTACTTGTTACATCTCTATGCTTTGCTTAGTTCCTGTGAAGGAGAGTCACCAACATGTGTTTGTATTGTTAAGATGACAGGTATCATTTTTTCCTGAGATATATTGTTTATGAAATACTTTAACTTGTGTGAAGAAGTTATCTGACCTGGAGAGATCGGGTAGCAATGTGCACAGCTAAGGTGGAGAGACACAGCTAGCCCCTAAGAACAAGAGAAAGTCTCTCATTTCCCATTTATATTTATTAGTGTTAAATGCACTAGAATTTTGAAAACTAAAAAGCAAATTTGAGCTTTGAAATGTCTTTTTCATAATTTTTTATTTTCATATAACCCTTATGATGAGTATTTTATAAGCCTGTCCTAAAGACCATTATTTCTTTTCTTTGCAAAGAAACCTGATATACAGTATATTTTGATGAAAACATATTTTTTCACAAGAATGATGGAACTACCCAGAAAAAAAATTGCTGTTACACTCACCAGGCTTTTCAGGAGTATAAATGAGAGTCTGCATGCAGAGCAGAGACCGTGTCTCAGGCTTTGCACTCTAGAGAGGGTGTCTATAAGACAGTCAACATGAGGGCAGCAACAATTGTTGAGATTCTCAGGTAACACCTGGTGACAGAGATAACCTTCAGGCCACTACTGGCAACACGTTTTGTTGCTTTTTGTACCCCAGTTTACAAAATGTTTAATGAAATGTTTACTCTGAGAGAATAAACTAGACTTACCCTTTGTTTTAAAAGTCATATAATTATTCTGGTCCCAAATTTACCTGAAAAAGACTAGCTATGCTGTTCCTACAAGAGCTACAGATGATGAGTTATAATGGCTGTTACTAAAAATGTAATTCAGAGCTGGAGTACATGCTTTTCACCAAGCTGCAAGAACTGATTTAAAGACAGATGCCACAACACTGGAAAGAAATTTCCTTTGGTACACACGAGCTTTTTGTCAAGCATCACAAGAAGTGTGAAGACTGTTACTCAGAATATTCATGCAAATTACAGAAACCTACTTAAAAGTGTTAAGAAAATTTTGATTCCTTCCTCTTCAGAAGAGGATGATGAGAAAAACAATATTAAAATACTTTAGAAACCGATGAAAAGAGGAAAAGAATAATCTTTTATCCAAGTCTGTAGAATATAGTACAAGTTCTGGCTGTGAATGTATCAAGAGAGATTTAGGTCGAATGTTACTTTGAAAGGAAAACTTTCAAAATTATGATACCAAATGCATCCATTACAAGTGTAAGATAGACTCTTCATTGCTGGGAGACCTTTAAAAACAGGTTGAATGACAGTGCTGCAGGTCATGCTGCCATGTTAAATATAACGTAATCATAAGGTTTTAAAAGCATTTTGTCTGCACATGCAATAACATTTTAAAAATTATTTACATCATAAGCTATACATTCTTTTTTTTCCTACACAGTGTAAGTTTTACAGAACAAAGTTCCTCAAATAGCAATACCATTATATTACATTATTATTTGAAGATGGCACCTAGATGATGTCACTTAATGATGAGCATTGTAAAAGTTAATAATAAATACAGCACATTTGACCATTGTCCCAACTCTAAAGAGCTTACTACCTAATAAGGAACTTCAAACAACTTTACAATTAAAATACAAAAATATAAAAAGTAAATCGAATTTGAAATTAAATTCTGCTGCGGTGCTTCCATAGAACAGCAATTACTTTGCATCATAGTGCTGATCTGGTTTTAAAAAAAAACTTGTTTGTGCTAAACTTTTCCATACTTATCATAAGTTTTTATGCACTTGAAAATAGTAAAGAATTGACAACAAACATCACTGAGCATTTTTCTTAGCATGTTCAGGACTGAGAACTTAATGTCAATTTTAATCTCTATGCCTTAATTCTGCCAGTGTTTATTTATATGCTACCACTGTTTTCAATGGAGCAATAATATTAACATCAAAAGTCTTCAACTAGAAGCAAAACAAACAAAGTAAACCACTGAAGCTTCAAAAACTTTTTTTTGCCAAAAAAAATTTACCAAAAATTTACTATATGCTTTCTAAATAGTTATAAAATTGTATTTAAAGGATGACATCTATGATTATCATAGTACCTCAAAACATACACTGGGCAGAAAAAGTTCAAAAGCACTGCTGGGATGGTACAGCAGTTAAAATACAGTCATTCTTTTCTTCATTTTTTCACACAGTTTTTATCAGCAGTTCTACATTTTTGAAGGTTACCTAACTGCTGGGGAGGGGCAGGGGGAGAAACCCGTGCCATCTTTTATCCCCTTTTTTGGTCACTGTGTGTCAGGAAAGATACAGAAGTAGCATACAAACCAGCAGAAGTACTTGCACGGTTGTACCTACACTAAACTAATTTTAATTAACGACTCACCATCATGCCTAAGAATCCATGTGACTGTCAGCAAAAGCATAGCTAAATTAGATCAAACTTGTCTGTGAGAGGGGGCAGAGGGAACAACTTCCTGATTATCAGGCTTGCAGGAACTCGGTCCCAGCTGTGACTACACGAAGATGTACAGCAGGAGGGTAATGAAGGAGATCTAGATACCAACTCTGTCGAGCACAGGAGGAGACGTAGAAGGCTGCATATGAGGACTATTGGTAGTAAATATATTTTTAGTTTTGACAGAATAATTTGCATGACTTCTATCAATTCATATCTATAAATAGGTTTATTTTTTACAACAATTCCAAAAAATTAAAATTTGTATATTTTTAGTAAATCTGTCACAACTTCAACATTTCTAGTGATTAATGAATAATTGTGAGCTAAGGCATTTCTTGTAGAAAAGCATACAATCCTAGTTTAAAAATTGGAAGTGACCGCCACATCCCTAGAAATTCTTCCAGTTGTTTCTTATCCTCTAATATGTATGTCCTTTTTCCAGTCTTAATTTATATAGGTTTGAATTTCAGCCACTGAACTTTGTACTTCTTTGGTCTGGTTAATTCAAGTATCCTGTTCTATCAGAAATCTTTACAATTACTTATGACTCTACTAAATTACCTTTTTAATCTTCTTTTGGATAAACTAATGGAACGGTAAATGTTAAGAACACACGTAGATTTACCAGATGGCTTGAGAGATATATCTCCACCTTCACATCTCTCGTGAGCTCTACTCCGTATAATATAAATTTTCCTAATCAGATGAAGTGGTCAAGAGTTGTATAGTCCTCCCGTTCAGCCATTACCTAAATGCATGCAGCTCAGAATAATTTAATGTACCTAATGCATTTCATCTAAAATGCTGTATAATTTAAACAGTTTTTTCAGTATCTGAAGTTCTGTTGTCTTCAAAAGATTTTGAAATTAAACCAGTTTAAAGCCAAGATTCTCTCATTTAGTGTCATTTCATCTATGTTATCTGGCAATCAACTTTCCCCTTGATTGGTGACCAGTAGGTTACCATAGGCAGTCAAAGTAAAATCAGTGATACTATTACCATAATATACATAAAGGGGTTTTTTTTAATTGTAGATTGTAATTCTAGGATGTGCTCCATCCTTCTCAAGACAGTTTGATACCGAAACTCCAGTATGACCATTTCTTAAAGCACAGCCCTGCCTTAGTTTATGTTTTCTCAAATTGATTCAACAGTTCTCCAAAGGAGAATGCTATGTTAGTAGATAATGTTAAGTAATAAACATTGATGAACTGAGGTAGGGAGATGCATCTTAACCTTAAGAAACAAGTAATGAGTTGCTTTTTCCTCACTCTCCATGGGCAGTTTTCTTGATTCTATAGTAGCTGCAAATTTTCTGAGAAACAAAAAGGGTTTATCATCTACTCAGAAGCACCTGGAAATAGCAACCCTGAGGAGCCCAAGTGCACTGGTAATTAATCTTGTGATTGTAACATGTCTGAATCATGGATAAGCAGATTACATTTAAAGTCCTGGGAGTAGATACAGGTGGAATGGTTAAAAAGCATGTAGGTACTACTATTAATGATCTTTAAATCAGAAGTTCCTAGAGTACATCACATAGGTGCTGAGTACAGGAAACACACATATGTAAATTTCAGCTTAATGGAAAAAACAAAATCCCTCTGTTCAACTAGAAGCATACTGTGTTTTTCTTACAAAAAGTTTTCCTATGTATCTTCTTGTGTCTGTTAGTTTTGACTCCACAATCTTAGTTATATTTTGTGAGAGGGGAGGATATAGGACAGTTATTATTCATTATTATATTATTAATAACAGCAGTTAACTAGAGGGGAAAAAAAAAAAAAGATCGGTCAATGATTGTCAGTTCCTCACCAGAAATTAGCTGGTCTATACTGGACTCTTGTGAGAAGCTTTGTCAAGAGATCCTGCATCTTGAATTATTCATTTTATCAGCTCTATTAATTCCATTACAACAGTAACACATCCCTAGGGACTGAGACTCAATTCTCCTTCTGTCTATTAGCATCGCAAGGAAATCTAAAGGAGAGACTGAAAATGGCCCTACCATTCATCACATTTTGTTTGGCACATTCAGAAGAGCACATTATTTATACATGAAGATTAAATATGCATTTATTTGTCACAGGCAAGGATAAAATGATTAATATGACTTCTGAAAACCAAAAAGAGCTTACAAGGGAAACAACCAATCCAGAATTGTAAAATCACAATCAACTTTTCAGTTATACAGCAAAATTATAGAATAATGGGTAATTTTATTGCATAACTGAAGATTTGGTGGTGGTTTTGCATCGCAGAGCCTCTTTGGATGAAAGAGTGATAATGAATTAAGACATTATATCAGATAAGAAGCCTCAAGAAATATAACCACATAGGTGTTGCTACAATTTACATTAGTAATGAAATACTTCCTTTTTATCCAAGTGTATTAAAAAAAAAATTGTATTCAACAACACCTGCAGTTTGCAAGGCAGGAAGACACCCATCTCAGTGATCTGAAAAAAAGCTGATGATACCACAACAAGTAAGGATGAGTCATCACTTGTACAAATAGTCCTAAAGGAGGTAACTGCTTACCTAAATGCCTGTAGAGATCAACAGTGTGGAACAAGAGAAAATTACATGGATGAGGCTGGAGGTGAGAAATATCAGTTAAGCTGCGGACATTTTCATACTCATTTGAAAGACTATATTCAATAATTCAGCTGCATTTCTGTTGAGCTATCCGTTATGGAAAAAACAGGCTCATGAAGTGCCATGAGCTGCATCACAGTGTCCTCCACCACAGATTCCGTGCTCGGGTTGTGGTCCCTGGGAGCCACTTTGTTCTTCCCACGCAGAGCGCTGTGGGCGAATATTACTTCTTGCCCCACACCACTGCCAGTTCCATACCACTTTTGGGCACTCTGGGTGGTTGTACCAGGTTAAAGGAAACAAAGCACTCATAATTAAGTGTATTTATGGTTTATATTTGCCTAATACTATTTCTCTGTCTCTCTCCATACAAAACAAGTCCCCTTTCATGAGATAAAGCTAGCAATACAGACTTCAGGCACAAGTCAGAATAGTAACAGTATGTTTTAAAACTTATGAAATATTATATTTAATTTGTTTTCTTTAAGCCAAGTTTTAATTTTAGTTCAAGAACATGAGTTTAAGAATACAAACATAACACACTGATTTAAGCACTGAGTGCAGGCGCCCAGGGCTGGCGGGGGGCTGCCGGGGGCCCCTGTGAGGAGAGTCCGGGGCTGCCCCAAGCCGGACACAGCCAGTTCCAGCTGGCTCCAACCGACCCACCGCAGGGCCCGGCTCAGCCCCGCACTCAGCCAAGCTGGTGGCTAGGTGATTGAGTCATCCCTTTGCTCATTCCACAGGCTTGGCATGCTGAGGGAAAGGGACTGTTATTTCAACACTGGGGCTCTACCACACATGTCCAAAAAAAAGGAAATTTAGATGCTGAAATAGAATCACCAAAATTCAGGACTTCAGGAGAGCTTTCAGGCGCTGGAAATGCTAAGAATCTGAATTTGGAGCTCAAACACCTAGAGCCTGCCTAAATTCTACATAAGGCTCTGGAGAACAACTGCAGCCATGTAAAACGTAGTAACGGAGCAGGCTTCCCTCATTTATATTACGGAAGGGTTTGCAGTGCTACCTTAATTTATCCTCTAAACTGTCTACTCTCTGAAGTGCAAATATCTTGCTCTCTTGGGCAGTATTCTTCTAAGTGGAAGTCTCTCAGAACAGATCTCTCTGAAGTCCCTCTGATAATCTGAGCCACAGGTATCTTCTGCAAATTTGCCACAATTCATCCTGGAGATACTGGCCAGAGTAAGACAATGTTATGGAGTCTTTTTCCCAGCATAGCTGCACTCCTGCGGCAATAACATGAGGAAAGGAGGGAAAAGTGAAATGGAGATTTCAGTGGGCTATCGTTGTGATATGGAGACCACTCCTTCTGCAGAAAAATCTTTCCTGCCTCTTAGGTCCTCATGTATTTCTATCCTTAGTTAGATGAACTGCATAATTCAAAAATATGGCTGGACATACACTTAATTCTCAAAACTGCTGAGAATCATAAGTGTAAAGAGCACAGAACCATAGTCATAAAATCCAAGGAAAATGAAGCGTTTCCTAGACCTAGTAACTTGTCCAAATATAATTCATTCAGTATAGTTCATCAACTTTAACTGTATCTACTTGTTCACATTATGAAGGTCAAATACAAGAACGGCTTTGAACTCCAGGCATTTATATATTACTAGCTATCAATCCTATATATCAATGGTTCATATGGTGAACAAAAATAAACACTTCACTAACTTGATAGTCCATGGAAAAGACAGGCTGGAAAAGATGCAAATAATTAGTGACATACCATATGAGAGAGACCTGGAAGGTCAAGAAATCACACCATGAGAAAGACCCAGACACACATTTGACACGAGCTCTCTCTAGGTTTTCACAGTTGCACTGTTTCATTAAGTGTTGTTAAGGGGAGAAGTAATATGACTTGATAAAGAAAAACACAGCGGCATATTTTCTTTTCACTGCCTGAGAATTGCAAAGGCTTAAATGCAGAAAGTCAGGGAGGTGGGATTTTTGCATATCCCTCAAACATCAGACAACCCAGCATAGAATCAACATGCAGTGGGACAAGGATCAGACATTTTAGGGTAGCCCTAGAGGATGATTCTTGTCATATGTTGTAATAGCAAATTGGTAGAATAGTCAATAGAACATTTATTTTTAATGGTACTGCTAGGTTCTGAAATTATGCTCAGCATGTTGGGTGATCCTGCAGAGATTTCAAACACAATATTGCAAATTGTGCAATAAAGCATGTTACTTTAATCTCTGTATTAAGGACAGACAGTCTTTTCAGATAAACTAAGAACCACTGAAGACTTTCTCCCAGCTAATTGTATGAGGCCAGCCTAAGCCTGTTTTGTAGGTTTAGCAAAATTTGGCTTGCAGGCCATCAGCAAATACAGCAGACACTACTCAAGCTTTAACATAATGTGCTTGTAGTCCAAAAATAACTGAGGAAAAGGCTCATTCAATAAGTTATGACCTTGATCCTGCTGGATCCTCATGCATATGGATGATCCTCCAGGCCACAACAGCGTTATTCATAAAGTTAGCAAGTATTGGAATAAAGGGTTCAGTCCTATCTTTAGTAGTAATGGTTATTGATTATCTTATGGTGTTTGCTGTTTATTAAACGTTTTAGAAATATATTTTTTAATATAAGTAAAGGAAACCAAATGAGATTTTTATTTCCCTGATTAAAATTTTGTTACTTTCAAATAACTGATGTGTCAGAGCACTTGGTATAGGAGATACATAAGCCCTTGAAAATAAGCATGTAAAGTGTTGCATTGGCATAAGAGTGGGCATGCTATTTTTTAGAACTGGGGTAACAAAAATATTTATCCTTGTAAGACATTCATGAATTGGGTTTGAAATATTTGTAAAATACATGGATTTTGTAAAATACGGGATTTTGACTGTCACTTATTAGTTATTTCATCATCATGTTCAGTTGTCAGTGAAGTTAGGCTGTCCTTTTCATGATATTGCAAAGTTAATGGCCAATGTTGTAACTCCAGTGATGTTGCAATGTAAGATTGATAAAAGCAATTAAATCAGCAGAATAAGTTATTGAACAATACTATGGATATCATTTTGGGTATAGTGTACAAGTGTGCATGATGGACATTTTAGGACCACAAATGACACATTGTAGGTTGTTGTTTGTTTTATAAGGAGGAGCTATTCTCTTCTTTATGAGGATTCTGAATAGGACATTTCTTTTTATTCTTGCCAAGGCAGAATTTGTAAAGATGATTCTCTTTACAGAGAATTTGTAAAGATGATAATAATTACTACCATTTGTTTTAGAGGCATGTATGCTTAACATATTTTACAAACTTGCTTCATAACAAAACATGTTATGCTTGTGACTAATTCCTGAAGAGCAATTATACACTATTCCTTATCGTAGCATCAGCGAGACTGAAGAGATAGGCTAATGGATAGACAAGGTGGACTAATCTCAGTGAAAGATGGGAATTTCATAGTCAAATTTGCACAAGGAAGGAAAAGAAATCCGAGGAATTTTTCATGAAGATTAATTTTTTTTCATATTCTGTAGTGATACAGAGTAATTATGTAACGGTATCATTACGGAGTATCATTACAGAATGATCCGAGGAGTACAGGAGCTGCTGTGTTGTACAATACACTAGGGCTAATGTTATTTATATGCTCTATTTCTACAGCCTTTTAAAAAAGAGATTTAACTAACTGTTTTAGCAGCATTTTATAATTTGTCCTGCACAAAGCAGTGTACTTCGCACTCTGGCATCTGTCCTCGTAGGCAGTAGAATGCAGGGCCAGCACGAGGGCAGCCTGCTGAAGGAAAGCAGTGCCTTACGGCTAGCGCTTGCCTGTAGCTTTCTGACAAAACTAATTCTGTATATGCAAGTTAGGCATGTTGAACTTTCACCAACAGATACCATACTGTTTTCCTGACTGGCAGCCGAAGATTTCTGGCTTCCAGTGGGTAAAAGCTGGAACAATCAATTTTACAGGCAGCTTGGGAGACATTTTTTATTATTCCACGTTCACTGATAAGACCGTAACATCTTGAGGATTTAAATTATTGTCAGGATTTCTAAAGTTTCAGGCTTACAGTCACAAATACCAAAACATCGTAGTTAGGGAACACTTAGAAATGTCTATTTTAGGACATCATTATCAAAAATTGATTTGGATTTTGATTTGTTTTCCTATTTTGTCTGTAAACACCAGTGGCTGAGGAGGTATATCACCTCATTTTAACAGCAATCATACAATATCTGCATCTGAGAGACTCTTTTAGGCTGCCCTTATAGTCAGTATGAGAAAAACAGTCACCTCTATAGTTCCATTAACCTCATCCTAAAAAAATAACACAAGACAGATGAATTGCATGCAAAACACATCTAACTTTCTCCATTGATCTTACAAGCATCTAGATGATCGATTCATAATGACATTGTGGACATTTAAAGAAGGATGAGTTAAACCCCTTTTTATGAGTCAATTTTTCCAAGCAAAAGAAATCTTCTCGTAACTAGAAATTCCATGCCTTTTACTTATATAGGCCTATTTTCCTATGCATTAGCTACTCAAGCTGTAGTTGTAAAACTATTTTTTTTTTCCAAATGTTTGTTTCCATAACTTGGTTCCAAAGTATTTTTTTTCTCCTGAAACCTGAAAGTCCTTATTGATCTCACAAATTATAAGAAAGAAATACATGCTTTACTTCAAAAGGATCACAAATCATGATTCCATGCATCCAAAGTATGCTTCATTTCTATGACAATGAAAATGAAAAGCAATCAAGGGCCTTCCAGACCCATCACATTCTACTCACACTTGAATTTTAGCTTAATTTTGTGAACTCTGGTTTCCTCAGTTTCCACAAATGTGAAAATGTGGAAGTCATAATAGTGTCAAACCTCCTCCAATCCATCCTAGAGTCTACCATCGCACAGCGAACCAACTGCAGCTGAAAAGAACAGAGAAAAGACGACTAGTTCTCCATATAAATATGGAAACAGAGTTGCCTCAACCTAGCAGAGGTATGAGTGTAGCCTTTTATTCATGTTTCGAGAGAAAAGACGACTAGTTCTCCATATAAATACGGAAACAGAGTTGCCTCAACCTAGTAAAGGTATGAGCATAGCCTTTTATTCATGTTTCTACAGAGATGGAAATGAACAGATTGGACTTAGATAAAAGCATCTGATAAAGAGAAATGGAAAAATAGGATAGTAAGTAACACAAAACAATGAAGGACAAGAGGATAGTGAGAAACAAAAATAAAACAAGATTCTATTAAATAGGATTCAAAGCAAGGATAGGAAATAAACAATGAAGTAGGATATACTAAGTGATAAATAATACAAAATAGATCTTAGCATACATAGGTAGAACAGTAAACTTAACTGTAGTCAGCAGTGGTTAGGGAACTTAGATCAGGAGAAAATGACAGTGTGACCAATTTCCCAGCTGAAAATTGTGGCCCCTGTACTGACTTGCCTACCCAAATAACCGCAATGTTTTTACTTATGACCTTCCATTGATTTCTTGAAAGAACTTTCTTTGAAGACTATACGTTTAGAAATGACATAGAACATAACTCTAATATTTTGCTGACACCACGATGTCATTCTCAGAAATAACACCTTTTTAAGGTGCTGCTTCCAGAGTGAGACAGTGACAAGGCACTCCTCCAGATTTCAAGGGTTAATACACACAGGTTAAGAGAATGGTTAGCACATAGGCAGTGGCATTAAAATGTCTTTGTTCTGTACGGACTTAGTGCCATTTTAGCAGAGTAACAAGTTACAAATAGCACTTGTACACATACACCTTTAATTCATAGTTCAAGAACAACCTGAAATTAATTTTGTGACCTCAGTCCGATAGCCAGAAGCCAAGTGTCCACATCGATAAAACCATGGCCTTAGCTGAGACTAATTAGGACCCTAGCAGACAATGTCACTGCACTTGTCAGGTACTGAATGGTCAAAAAGCTAGACCTCTTCTGTCTCTTTTCAAAAATTTTTTAAATTTAATTTTTGCAGATTTTTTTTCTAATTTTGACAGAAATTTTTACTGCCATTCCTCGTGTTGAACCTATTTTTTGGACTAAGCAGAAGAATGAGGTCTTCAGGGATATATATCAAGCATTTTTCTGGGAAATTAGATCTTTGCAAGTATTTAAGCATATCTCTTACTGAGTTCAATTTTAAATGGAGTTATTGTTACAATCAGCAGAATAATATATTTTTGCTTCTGAATTCCCACATTATTCTCAGAAGGAAAGACCTGCTTCTTAATATGTGCATTTTAATTTTGCCTTTCTTAATACAAATTTAATTATCTAATTATCCTCTATCTTTCAACTTTTTAGTCAATTTATCTGTAGACTATCCAAACAAATACACTAAATAATGGCACTTAATGAAGTCTTTGCCCACACTGTTTGCTTATGATACCATAAATATTTCCTGGATGAAATTAGCAATAGCAGTAGCCTTTTCAAGCATACACTTGATAATACTGAACAATTCAAGAAATGCATTAGGATGTAACATCCACAAACGTACTTATTATTTGCTCCTTCCCAGTATCTTCTCTTACAGGATGCTTAAGAGGAATGATCAGGTATCAAGTCCTCAAAAGTCCAAAAAAATTTGAACTGTAAGGTTCTGTGAGCAGGTAAACAAATACTACTTCTGTTTTACCAAATAATGCAGAGCAGCAAGGCCCTGAGTAGTACTAAGCCTAACCAGCCTCACCTGGGACCTCCACCCACACCAGTGGCCCTAGGAGCTTTATTTAAGCTCAGCCCAGTGCTTTCATCTTTCTATCTGAGCTATGTTGAAGGAGTGCTAGTCTCTGGGTTGGAAGCAAACTGAGTATGACCCAGTAGCCTTCCCTACCAGCAGAGATGGCCAACAGTATCCTGGGCTATTAGGTACATATTATGTACAGAGGCACAGACAGTAGAATCAGGGAAGTGAGTATCCCTTCTCTTCAGTGCCCATCAGGTCATATCTAGCTGCTGTGTCCAGTTTGGATCACGCAACAAAGGCATCTATAGACTGAAGCAAGGTAAGAGGAGGGCTGTCAAGTCAAACAATGTTAGAGCAATTACCATATGAGGAGAGGCTGAGGGAGATGGCCTTGCTCATCCTGGAGAAGAGATGGCTGCAGGGAGAAGGGTGGGACAAAAAGACTAGATATAAATTGAAACAAGATGTTTAAGGCTAGATATAAGAATATTTTTTTTTTCCTCACAAAAGTAGTCAAGCATGGTAGTAGGTTACTCAGTGAGGTTGTGTGGGTGCCACCCGAGAGGTTTTCAAGACGTGCTTGGAGAAAGCCCTAAGCAGCCTGGTCTGACCCCAGAGCTGACCCTGCTGGTTTGGGCAGGAGGTACGACTACAGACCTTCCGAAGTCTCTTCCCACATGAGTTGACTCTGTGATACAATGATTGTAAGGTAGGAATGACTATGACATTCACTTCAAAAGTATGCCATTAGTGCTACAGGGCTAATGTCAATGGATTAAAGCTGTTACAGTGGCTGTACTGCACTGGTACTTGCATAGCACCATTCCTGATCCTAATTCCTCTTCATTTTGTAAGAGGATACCTAGCCTTGTGAACAAGCAATCCCAGGAGAGAAAAAAACCATGTAGATTGTCTAATTCCTGACTTTCCATCTGCTAATCATGTGACCTTTTACTAAGATAAGCTTCTGGTATGAGGAAATGAGTGATGCAGAGAAAAGAGCCAGCCTTAGTGGCTAATTCTGTATTTCAGTGTTGCTGCAGGATGTATACGCGTTTGCTCTGTTACACCCAAAATTTCATTATGAGTGAAAGGGAACGTCTCTTATTCATAGAGCTAAGAGTATATTAGTACAACTAATGATCTAATGCTCTAATAGTCCAAATCGTGCAAGCAAAACAGAAAAGCCTTATTAATAACATATTAGAAATGTTAGCTGAGTAAGTGTTTCTAGTATCTGCCCCTTTTCTCTGGAGTTATGCTCCCCCTTTCAAGGTTCCAGTGTGTCCAAAGGTTGACAGTTTCAGTCTTCTTGAAGATGACGACTTATGGGTATTCTGAGGTCTTCACTGTGAGGAATATAGTGTTGATAGGATATTTTTTCTTCATCAGTCTGGGGTCCCCTTGGTTTTCTTTTATTAAATTTTCCATCCCCACCTGCTCCCTTCCCCGTGCTCCCAGGGCAGGGGTGAAAGCTGCCCCACAGCCCCCCAATACCCCCGGGGCTGTTTGTCCGGCAGGGAGTGCCTGGGGCTGTCAGCCCCTTCCCCGGGGGCACTCACAGGGCTGGAGCTCAGACAGGCTGGGCAACGGGCACTGGGCCACGGGGCGCCTGGTAAACCCAGCGCAGCCCCGCGCGGGCTGAGGGCCGCCCAGCCAGCCCCTGGGAATTAGGCCCTGATATAGTGCGTATCTGCTAGTAAATAAGGTAGCTGAAAACAACTTAAAATTTGTGTCAGTAATGTGAAGGGGAGATTTTGGTGCCATGCAGGTGGAAGACATGAGAGAACAAATATCAGGTGAAGTTTCTAATAATTATCTGTTTTAATTATGTGGAATGGGAAAGCACATATATTATTTGAAGTATCATGGTGAACACCAAAAATTTTTAGGACTTTGAGTCATATTTCAGAACCTTTTCCCTGAAGAAAAGATGAATAAGGTGGAAAATATTATTGAGAGCTTTTCAGGACATAGATTATATGTGAACTGAGGTTGAGAATGTACTCGCCTGAAAATTGTTCAAATCCATATGTACCAGGGAGGTGTAAAGGTGACAATATTTCTGTCTGTAGACCATGGATCTTACTGCATAGTGACCGCAATGCTGACCTGTCAGAATTCTTTCTTCTGCTGGAGGCTATTAAAACTCCATGATAGATTAGTCATAAACTTTGAGAGCAGAGGTGAGGATCATGCCCATGCTGATAAATTAGGTGTGGATTTGTGATCTAGACTGTTTCCCCAGTGGATGATTGAACACAAAATCAAAGAGATGAAAGTTAGTGGTTTTTAACCTCTGAGCCACCCTGCTTCTTCATTTCTTTTTTTATTTTCCCAATACTCTGTTCATCAGCTGCTATTTTGCAAAATGCAGGCATGGATGAACATTTTGAACTATGTTGTTTTAATTAAATTTCAACTTCTGAAGTATTAACTAACCAAGCACCTTTTGTGAGTCACTGATTCTTAACTGAAAGTTAACGTGATTTTCAGTATTAGATTTTATCTAATTGCATTTATTTGACAATGTACGAGAAGCAAACTTGCAGAATAAAACAGAGAAATGTTTTTAAAATTAACCCCTAATAGGTTTTAGTGCAATACATTTGACAAGATTCCTACTGAGTTGTTAAAAAAAAAAAAAGGCAGGCCAACAAAACATTTCTTTCCATTGTTAAGGTTTATGAAAGCAGCTCTAATAACAGATGAACTCTCCCCAGAAAAAAAGTTGGAGTTAAAACAACCTAATTTTAAAGAGAAATATCTTTGATATATGTGAGGATGACATAAGTGAAATGCTTTCACGTCAAGTAAAGATGAGCTGTGCATAAGTTTACAGACATCTTGCCTCAATTGAATAACAACAACTTACATATATTTTTCTTAAAAAAAGGATTTAGGTTTGTTATATTAATTGACTAACGACTATATCTATTTGGAGAGCTTTTAAAATGTATAACTTTGACCTGTAGACATTAATGAGCCCATTATGGATAACACAGCTATCCTTGGGAATCTGTCTAAGCAGGTTAAATTGTGTGATCATTTGTTTCCATGAAATCCTCTGAGCTAGTGTCTAGAAAATCTTCTTACCTGTTCGGTCTATTAACTAACATGGAAAAAAAAGTGTCTTTATTTGCAACTGAATAGGGAGAAATTTCTCACCAAGCACATGAAAAGATTCTGAGCTTCCATATTTTCATTCGTAGATGATAAATGAATTGTTCAAGCTTCCCCCTAGATTTTCTCAAGTCATATCCACAGTGGCCCAACCTTTCTCCCACTGGGTAAGCTTGAATCAGGGCCACAGCAGCATTCACACACTGCTGTTACCACTAACCTTTCTTTACCAAGACTTCAAGCACTCTTAGATGTGCACAGTTTCAGCAGAGAAACAGCTCTTTCTGGTTCCCTGTATTATAACAGGTTGAGCCTCAACAAAGAACCAGGGCTAAGGGTTCAGATTCAAATTTTGTCACAGTTTTCTATCTGAACTTGAGTGGGTCACTCCTTCATTCTTTCCCTTTTTTTTCCCCTACATCATATCTGAACAAAAGAAGAAAAAAGATTTGCCACTTCATAAAGTCCTTTAAAATGTATAAAAGATAATTCTCTAACATCTAGGTATTACTACTGTCTCTTGTAATTATTCTACTGAAAAATGACTCATTAAAATACTTGATCCTGGATACACTATAATCTATCTAGGTCTGTATTCAAAATAGGAGAATGCTTGTTTAAGTTTTTAAAATAAAAGACTTTTTTTTTCCCTTGAAGAAGCAAAACTTAACATTTTTAACTAGGGTAAATTCACTTTTCTAACAAAGCCAGTTATGTGTAGGGTCTGTTTTCTAATGATAGATGCAGTGTTTATCACTGAAGGGTTCAAGGAAAATAACTCTACTCTGAAACTACCTACCTTTCTTTTGAATTGCTTGAACAACTGACATCTACAGATGTCTACAGATTGTCTACATAAAATCATAAAGGTTGGAGAAGACCTCTAAGATCATCAAGTCCAACCGCCAACCTATATAAGCAAGCATTTTAATGTTGTCTTTCACAAAGTGTGTATATTTACAAAAGATTTATGCTAACATCACTTAAAATGTCATAGTCTAAGCGGTTTATTACTTATTTATAGGTTTACAATGACACAAAGGACTTAAAAGCTACCAGGAAGTGTCTTGTCTTACTAGGTCTTAGTTTGCATACTATTATTTTTTTTTGCTGCAGTTTGCTAGGTTTTAAGAAATGTTCATGCATTTTCATCCAAACATTTATCACACAATCTCTTACTTTTAAATGGTCCTATTGATAGTTAATTTTTTTCTTAAGCCAGATGTTCCAAAACACACCACCTAAAATCTATTGAAGGTGTAACTGGTAATCTAGCATCAATGCTAGATCAGGTTTAAATTTTGGTGTTAGATATTTTGTGCTGTTAAAAACAGGTACATAAAATACCTGTTTATCTTTCTGAATTTGTGACTTTACAGTCAGGAAAAAAACTTAGCCGATACGCAAAAGTATTATCTTTGCCATTCATTTATTGCAAGGGTTGCTATTCAATTTGCATATTAATCTATCCATGTAATATTAAACTTTATTTTCATTCACCTAAGGTTTTCAAATAAGTTACAATGGAGCCAAACTAACTTCATTATTTTACCAAACTGTCTGGCTTCAATAATTCTTATTCCTTTTTTAGAAAAAATATTGAAAATCATAATTATATTTAATATATACAATACTATTGAATTGTCCTTGAATAAACATCATATGATATTTGATAGAATTTAAATAACTGTTAAAACATTTCTAGCATTATCTCTATAGTAAGCTAGATCTGACAAGTCTTCAAAAATTGTTCATTTTACAGGGCTGTAACATTTTAATTATGGTTTTTTTACAAACTGTTAGATATTTTGCTTTCCCTTTTATTTCTTAGAAATCTCTTTAGCATTTCTTTGTATGCTGCAGCTCATCAGCTAAAGTTAATGTGTTTGAACATTAAATATAGGTAAACAGAAACGCATTTAATGCATATATGTAAGCAATACGCATTAAATCTAATTTTCTGTTCTCATAAACAAAGTTCTCTGGCATATTGCAGTATATAATGCCATGGGCTTATTTGTTTAAGAAAGCACCAGAATGTGGTCTGTGGAGATAGGTCACATAGCTCAAAAGTTGTCCAAATCTGAGAGTATACAAGGAGGAGGTAGGAAAGAGCTGTGTAATTAATAATTAATCAAATGCTAACATGAAAGGAAAAGCAGCATATCTTGATTAATCAACTTCTCATTTCTCATCCAGTTGCTAAAAATACAGGAAGCCACAGACTACATGCAACACTACATGAATTCATAGTTGAAGAACTCGGCATACTTTTGACTGTATACATTGCTTATTTTTTATTTTTAACACAACAGACAGTTTAGGAAGTAACTGCACCTAAAATGAATCTAGATGGCTGCCTGATTAGGTATAGTATTTAGAGGTAAAGAACTATAGTATTTTCTTCTCTCGTCTATATCCATAGATATTACTACCATATTCCTACTCCTTTTGAGTATAAAGCTTTAAAATCCATTTGAAACTGTTTTGGGGGGAAAAAAAGTATCATATTGTGAACTCTTAGTCCCTCTGAAAAATTCACTTCATGAGCATGAAAGCAAGTGTTGTAACTTCAACCTTAATTTTCTTCTGTATGTTGTGAAATTAAAACAAATCATTTATTACCTTAGAAACAAGTGTTTTCATTCAAAAGGCGTCAAATGGAACATTTTAGTAATTTCAAAGATCTCTTTCTGATTTGAAAATAAAGCTGCAAAAGCTGTCAAAATCAACTAATCTCTTAAACGGTTTGCATGATTCTGTTAAAAGACACACAAATAGGTGTGATTTTTGCCGTAACTGCTATTATTGCTGTTCTTCCTCTCAAAACCTGTCCTTGACAAGTGAAGCATTCATTCAACTTCTCTTGTATTGTTTCTGAAATTAACCTCCAGTCTTGCAGTACCCACTAAAAGGGCAGGTTTCCATGTGGACATTTTATTAATTTTGATGAGACCTGCTCCCCAGCCCCTAATGTTTGAGTCTTGCTGAACTGAGTCCACTGCAGAACAGAGAGCTTAGACTCTATTAGTTAGATACACAGAGAAAACTAAATGTTCCTTTAAAACCATGCTTTTCTTTGGGCTTAGGATTTTGTACTTTGTCTAACGATTGCTTAAAGTGACCCACACAAACAGCTTTGGTGCAGAAAATAGAAACTTGAGCTCCTCGCTTCAAAGCTCAGACAAAAGGCAGTTGTCCTACAGTTGCTCCTCTTCTTACTCTTGTCTGGCCTTACTTATCTTTCCTGGTTTTTTCCCACTCTTTCCAAAACAGCAGTTTCAACAGGAATTACAAAAAATTTCAGTTGAAAGGAAAAACTTACATTTCCAAACATCTCTATTAAGATCATAAAAATCTGACAGTGATAAATAGCAAGAAGTTAAGATATTTTTACAGTGGAATCCTAAGTAGCTCTGAATTCCTATAAACTAGTTTTCTTAGCACATTAATTGAATGTTCCTTTTCAAGAAGGGCGCACAGTAATTTGCAGAGCTTTAACGAAGCTTCAAATTTTGTCAGTGGGCGAATAGAGTGGTAGTTGCACAATTTTTTTTTGGAAGGTTATACTACTACGGCATGCATTTTCTTCCAAAAAAACCCCAACAAACCTTAATTTACAGTTTTCAGATAATTTAGCTTGTAAGTCGTCTTTGAAATATCAGAACATATCAGTCCACTCTATAATGCAATATCTGCAAGATCAATATGGCATGATTGATTTGATACAGTGACTTACCATGGTGAGTCACTGGCATTAGTAAGGACGAAGAGAGACACAAGTCACTGACAGCATACATACTCACTCTGCAAAAAATATTTTTAAAGTTAAGAAAAAATAATAATGAAATTAGAAACTTTCAAGAGCATTACAAATAAAGACCACAACAGAAAAATAATTCATATTTGGAAGACTGCTTAGACACCCACACAAACATGTTAAAAATATTGCCTTTTTCCTCTTTGTGTAATGCAGAGTCCTTAGAACATCATGTACTGTTATATAATCAGCGTATGCTATCAAATCTACTACTAGCAAGGTCTGCACCTCCATATTAAATTTACGTTAATAGAATTTAACAGTGTTTAAACAGTACTATTTAGATGTTCAACATCATAAAAAGCACAACTAAGGTTGATCAGGACATTTTCACTTCAATTAGCTGTTATTGCTAAATATATATATATATGTATATGTAATCTGTATATATTCTTTAGCCAAACACAAAACTACTTCACAGAAAAATAAGTTTTATGGTAAGGTACTAATTAAAATGTTTTCAAACAGAAATATTTCTGTATATCATATTTTGAATTTCTTTTGCTCCTAAATGTAGGTTGATTAGTTGATTAGTTATAGTGCTTTTTAAAAGATTAAGTAGTTGAATAAGGCTTTTCCCAGCTGCCCATTTTCAATTGTCAAAATAAAAAATTTAGACTTTCTGCTCTTATCCATTAATGTTCTATATTGTCCTATGATAAGTATATATGTACACATACATTCTTATATTGAAATAGACTTTTAAATGGTTATAAACCGTTTTTTCACTCTTTGGAAACACAAATCAGAGGTTTTACACCTTCCCCCTGCTTCTGAAGAGATATTTTCAGAAATAAATTCACTTATATGGTCTAAACCTGACATTTTGTATTACTTCTACATACTTGTAGGTGTTTTAATTATAAATCAGAGTAAGAACATAGAAATAACAATCTCAAGGGATTATTACTATAATTCCCTAATAATATTGCTCTACAGTTTCCAACTGATAAATTACATTAATACATCAAAAGAAGCATTGATTAGAGAAAGAGTACATGGGTTTATTTTTGGTAAAGTGCTGAATCTCTGTGTGTGACCTAAAACCACACTAGCACAAAATATTAATTATCATCAAGGCGATATTTTCTTGCAGGAGGCCAGTTGTGTTCCATATTGATTGCAAAACAAGCTTCAAGCATTCTAGTCTTGAAGGCAAGTCACTCCAATTTTTTCTTTTAATTCTCATTAAATGAACAACATTTTCTGAAAAAAAGGAAGATAAACCTCACACACATACCGTATGGCTGATTCTTAGCAGCAAGTCCCAGGTGACCCAAAAGGGATAAAAGCTTCCACATAAGATGATCTCTGTAGTGCTAAAACTAAAACATGGAAACTAGGATATGGTAACCCTAGGAAAACCGGTGGTAGATACAAGGTCCAGTATTCTGGTACATAAGAAGATGGCACATCTAAAACTGTCAAGATGGCTGTAGTGTATATTAGACATTTCTAAGTGTGTTCAACCTGCAGGTAAAGGCATCTGTCCAACCTGTAGGTAAAGACCATTACAGTAGTGGTATATGACGCTGCTCTGTGTGTGTAGACCTAGTTCTTTTTCCACTTCAGTAGTAAGTTTTACCTATCCCACCTAAAGATATGAAGGTGTAGAAGTTGTGTGCATGTATCAGGCCACACTTTATTATGTGAATAAAAGCAAGTAAATATGCTACCAATGTTAATAAAATTACAATACATGAGTATATGTGCTTTCTTGAATTCCTTTGACAGTGCAACTTCAGTGTTCTCTTAATGTAAGTGTTCTTATAAATACTGGATATGTGTATATACAGTATATGCAAGTGTGTATATGTATAAATTTACAGTAAATTATTTTTACAAGTATTTCACAGCTTTGAAAGGTAGGATATTGAAATAATTATTCTAATATTCCTAAATTATACTTTTATAATTATGGAACAAAGGTCTTGTATTTTTGCTTAGTCATCAAATCAGATTATTCTAATTTGGATTTAGGTACAAAAATATTTTTTTAAGTTGAAGGAAGATGTGACAACAAGATGAAATAAAATCAATCTGGACTCCAAATTCAAAATTATTTGGGGGGGTGTGTGTGGAAAAAAAGCTAACCAAGTAGCACACTGACTCTATTTCTTTTTATTTACAACCACTGACTGAAAACAATAGATCAATTTGAGAATAAATTATAAAGAGATTTTAACTATCCTCTCATTTTTATTGCATTCATTTTTTTAGTTTGTTTGTTTGGGTATTTTTTTTCCCTAGTAAATCAGAAATGATGCATCTTTCAGCCATTTCTTGTTGACCCTCTGGGCTTATTAAGGTCAAATAGCAAATGTCATTGTTTACATTCCTCACCAGCATTATTTACTTGACAATATTTATTGGTAAGCAATATGGATTTCTGACCTGTACTGAAATCAATTACTTAAAAGAGCAAGGATGTTATTTCTCCTACAGACCTAGATTTTTAAAAACAAATAAATAAGAGAATCGATCCACTTACCCAGTCACGCTATATGTAATGACATTAGAGACAGAATATGAACAGTTTGGGACATTAAGCAGGAGATTGAAGCCCCCTCCCTGCCCCCTCCCGAATTAGTTCATGTCTTGGTCATGCTGTGGCCATTGACACAGCAACAGATGGAGAACCTCCTTTTCTCTTTGTGCTGCAAGTGCACTCTCTGCTGTTGATGTGCAGAGCTCAGTGCAGCTATGCTGGGGTCCTGACACAACAGGGTTTATGGGTATTTGCCTTAGCTTGATACCTGAAAGAGTGAAGTACCTATTTAATATGTAGTACGTAGATATTCTCATCATTTTGAATGAGACAACCCAAATGCCAAATTTTTTCTTGTGTATGAGAGTTTGTAAAGTCTTTCTAATTTAACAAACAACTTACGTACAATAAGATCCTCATACCTATTGCTCTATTGCTTCTTATGTTCGGAAGTATTTGTCTCCTTCTTGAAACGTGTATGTCCTGAATATTTTCTGGACAGAGTGGAAAGAGACAGTAGTAATTGAAAGAGACAGTATCAAGAGGAGAAGGCATCTTCATTTGTCCTGATAATTACTGGTCCATAAATTGTGGACATAACAAGATGTGTTGAAGTGATTGAATACTCTGACAACTGAAAAGGAAAGCAACTTTGTTGCTCTCAGCTCATTATATTCTGGCAAATGATTGTCTATTTCGTAGATTCTGACGATAGTTACTGGGGCCAAAAATGTCATCA
This sequence comes from Phaethon lepturus, assembly GCF_000687285.1. Lineage (NCBI taxonomy): Eukaryota > Metazoa > Chordata > Aves > Phaethontiformes > Phaethontidae > Phaethon > Phaethon lepturus. Next base: position 22,114 of record NW_010528320.1, on the reverse strand, counting down.
TTAAGTGAGAAAAATACATGTAAAGTAAGTTCGTAGTCCTCTTTAAGTCTTATGAACAATCTGTGAAACCACAGATTTTTATGAACTTTCAGCTGAGATGGAATGTCTTACTCTTAACTCTGAAACCTATTAGCATTAACTTCTTAAAATCCAAAACAAACCTAAAATGTCAACAATCATTTGAAGTTGTGCACCAGATGCATTCAAGTTAACTCTGGCCTGGTCCTTCTGTGTAGAGCATGCCACTGAAATAACGATGCCATTTTCCATGAGTTTATTCCATTAACACAATGTAGCCCATGTATGCATTTTTTTAATCAGATAAATACATGAAAAACAAGTAGATATCCAGATCAGATTCTTTGGTGAGGTAAACAGATGAAGTCATAACTACTTCAGATGGGAGCTGTTTGTATTAAATAGAGTCTGGTTTTGGTGATCAGTGCAATGGATATCATTCTGATCTTTTTTATTCTTTCTACCACACATCATCTTTTACCCCTGAGACTATGCCTTGAAAAGTGGTACCAATATTGTAGTAGTAATAATGTAATACAATAACATGAACTGGTTTAAAATGGTATGCTCTGAATGATCAGGGATACAGTTAAAAGCACAGCTTCAGAAAATCATAAACACCTTTCTCACCTGTACTTTTATGCAAATGTTTAAAAAAGTGTTTCCAAAACCCATCGCTTCTGTTTTAAAGATCCTAACGAACCTTTATCACTGCATCTGAAACTATGAAGTTTAGATAGAAGTCATCTATTCCAACCACAATCACCTTCAGGGCTTTTTTGTCAATGATATCAAGTCCTACCTCAAGTAAGTGTTCAGAGGTTATAACTCTTAAAAATTTATATGCATTAGTTTATACTCAGAGATGCTGGAAATCTTCCTTACCTTTTTGTCAGGAAGAGATGTACACTTTGCAGTCAATTAACAGTTAAACCAACCTGGTCCTTTCAAGATAGGAATGAATTTTTTGATGATGACAACTGACTGAAACTGTGACTGCAGCCGTGTAGTGCACTACACAAGGGATAATGCCCTATCAAATCACTTCCAATATTGGAGCTTACAGAAGCACCCAGGGCTGAACTTCCATTCAGCAAAAGTCATCCAAGAAAAAAGGATATAATGAGACTTCATGTTAATGCAGTATGCTTCTCATCAAGAAAAGACTGAAATTTATCTAACAGACTGCTGCTTATTTCCTGGGAGATATTTGAATTTACTTTAGTGATAGGTGACTTGTTATTCCACTGCAGAGGAGGACATAGAAAACATATTGAAACCAAGCCAGAAAGAGAGTTAAAGGGGAAGAAATACTCTATTTTTATTTGTCTGTCTCAGAAAAAAAGCAACTACTTTCTTTTTTTTCCCCACTCTTGGTATTTTATTAAAATAAACTTATTTTACTTAAAAATTCACCTTAGTGCTGCCAGACTGTCAATCACCAAACAGTCTAGAGCTGAAAACAGGGAACGGATTCTCAGCTGTGAAAATTTGCATCTCAGGAGTGAGACTTCTGTAAGTTTCTTGGTCTGTGTTCACTAGGATGCAAGTATGCGATCGCTTTGTCTGATTCCACACATGTGGACAAAGAGGTGAGTGTACTCCTGGCAAGTGTAAACTGGGGTATTTTTGAGACTCTATGCACCAAATATTTGTGCATCACCTATTCTTTAACAGGAAAGGATATCACCAAGAGAGTGACAATAAAAATAAACTTTCCAGAAACCTGGGAACTAAGAATACATGTAGAGGAAACAGGATAACATCTGTACAAACAATAGAAAATGTAAATAATAAAGATGGAAATAATACTGGCTGTTGATGGTCCTATGAGGAAAGAAGGTAACTCAAAGGCTTACACGATCACCAGAATGTTAGTAAATGCTTACATCAGTTTCCAGAGACTGTTGGTTCGTCTCCCTCACATTCTGGAAATGTAGCTTGGATGGTGTCAGTGATCAGCTGATGTTGTAAGGAACTGGGGACCCAGGTGCCAATGGCTGTGTGATTTAGCAGTGGGACTCATGACATGAGCTGAGATAAATGTCATTCACAAGAGTTCATAATAATCTTGCGTGATAGCTTTGTTCAGTCGAATATACATCATGCAGACCCCTGAACCTAAGAAAGCCGGGACACAAAGTGGTTACTGTAGGATTTCTTCCAGTCTTCTCAGAAGCTCAGTACCAACACGCAGTGGAGTAAATTGCAGCAAACATGCTGACTTTTGCAGTAGATCATAGAACAATAGAATAGTTTGGTTTGCAAGTGGCACTTAGAGGTCATCTAGTCCAACCCCCCTGAAGTGAGCAGGGACATTTTGAACTAGATCAGGTTGCTCGGAGCCCCGTCCAACCTGACCTTGAATGTTTCCAGGGATGGGGCATCTACCACCTCCTTGGGCAACCTGTGCCAGTGGTTCAACCCATTGTGTAATATTTCTTCCTTTTACCTAGTCTAAATTTGCCCTCTTTTAGTTTAAAACCATTACCCCTTGTCCTATTGCAACAGGCTTTACTAAAAAGACTCTCCCCAACTTTCTTATAGGCCACCTTTAAGTACTGGAAGGCTGCAATAAGGTTTCCCTGGAGCCTTCTCTTCTCCAGGCTGAAAAACCCCAATTCTTTCAGCCTTTCTCATATGAGAGCTCCCCCAGCTCACTGATCATTTTTTGTGGCCCTCCTCTGGACCCTCTCTAACAGGTCCATGTCTTTCCTGTGCTAAGGGCTCCAGAGCTGGATGCAGTATTCCACGTGGGGTCTCACCAGAGCGGAGCAGAGGGGCAGGATCACTCCCTTGACCTGCTGGCCACGCTGCTTTGGATGCAGTGCAGAATACAGTTGGCCTTCTGGGCTACAAGCACACATTGCTGGCTCTCGTCTAGCTTTTCATCCACCCGTACCTGCAAGTCCTTCTCAGCAGGGCTGCTCTCAATCCTTTCATCCCTCAGCCTATATTGATACTGGGGCTTTCCCTGACCCAGGGGCAGAACCCTGCACTTGGCTTTGTTAAACCTCATGAGGTTCACATGGGCCCACTTCTCAAGCTTGCCCAGGTCCTCTGGATGGCATCCCGCCCCTCAGGCATGTCAGCCACACCACTCAGCTTGGTGTCATCTACAAACTTGCTGAGGGTGCAAGTCAGTCCCCCTATATCATTGATGAAGATATTAAAGAGTGCTGGTCCCAGTACAGACCCCTGAGGGACACTGCTTGTCACCATCTCCATCTGGACATTGAGCCATTGACCACTACCCTCTGGATGATACCATCCAACCAGTTCCTCATCCACCCAACAGTCCATTCATCAGATCCTTATCTCTCCAACTGAGAGAGAAGGATGTTGTGGAGGACGGTGTCAAAGGTCTTACAGAAGTCCAGAGAGATGCCATCTGTAGCTCTTCCCTTGTCCACTGATGTGGACACTCCATCACTGAAGGCCACAAGGTTGGTCAGGCAGGACTTGCCCTTGCTGAAGCCATGCTGGCTGTCTCCAATCCCCTCCCTGTCCTCCACGTGCCTTAGCATAGCTTCTAGGAGGATCTGCTCCGTGATCTTCCCAGGCATAGAGGTGAGGCTGACAGTTCCCAGTAGTTCCCAGGGTTCTCCTTTTTACCGTTTTTAAAGATGGGTGCAATGTTTCCCTTTTGCCAGTCACTGGGGACTTCACCTGACTGCTGTGACTTTGCAACTCTCATGGAGAGTGGCTTGGCAGCTACATCAGCCAATTTCCCCAGGACTCTGGGCTGCATCTCATCAGGTCCCATAGGTGTGTGTATGTTCAGGTTCCTCAGGTGGTCTCGAACGTGATCTTCTTATACAGTGGGAGGGATTTTGCTTCTCCAGTCCCTGTCTTGCAGTCCATCCACTCAAGAGGTTTGGGAAGAGAGGTTGCCAGTGAAGCCTGAGGCAAACAAGTCGCTGAGTTTCTCCACTTTCTCCTTGACTGTTGTTACCAGTCTGTCAGTTTTGCTCATTGCAGGGATTATGCTTTATTTAATCTTCCTTTTCTGGCTGACATACCTGTAGAAGCCCTTATTATTCTTTGCATCCCTTGTCAAATTCAGCTCTAACTGCACCTTGGCCTTCCTGACCTCATTCCTATACAACCAGGCAGTATGCTTGTCCTCTTCCCAAGATACCTTTTCCCTGCTTCCACTGCCTGTGCATTTCTTTCTTGCCCTCTAGTTTGATCAGCAGGGCTCAACTCATCCATGCCAGTGTCTTGTCTTCCTTTACTGATTTCTTATACCTGGGCATCAAGAGCTCATGTGGTCTGTAGAAAGCATCCTTAAAGATCTGCCAGCTCTGTTCTGTTCCCTTCTCCCTGAGGGCAGTTTCCCAGGGGTCCTACTGTGTAACTCCTTGAAGAGCTGGAAGTTTGCTTTCCCAAAATTCAGGGTCCTGACTTCATTCTTTTCGTGTTCCCTATCCCTCAGGGCTGCCAAGTCCACCAGTGCATGATCACTGCAGCCCAGGCTGCCTCCAATCTTGACATCACCAATTAGCTCATTTGCATTGGTGACCAAGAGGTCCAGTATTACATCCCTTCTGGTAGGGCTGTCTATTACCTGGCATAGGAAGCTATTCTCCAGACATTCCAGGAGTCTCCTGGATTGCTTGCATCTTGCTGTGCTACTTTTCCAGCAGATGTCGGGGTGGTTGAAGTCTCTCAGCAGGACAAGAGCCTGCGAACGCGGTACCTACTGCAGCTAGAGTGGGAAGGCTTTGTCAATAGGCTCCCCTTGATTGGGCAGCCTGTAGTAGACACCAGCCACACGGTTCCCTTTTTTGCCTTGGTCTCTGGTTCTTACCCATAAAATTTCCACCTGCTCGTGACTATTCTTCAGAGACAGCTCTTCACACTGTATCCATTTCTTGATGTAGAAGGCAATGCCTCCACCCCTCCTTCCTCGCTTGTCCCTTCTGAATGGCCTGTAGTCATTGATAGCCACATGGCCAGTCATTGGATTCATCCCACCAAGTTTCAGTAATGGCAACCAGTTTGTAGCTTTCGAGCAGCACGGTGGCTTACAGCTCCTCCTGTTTGTTGCCCATGCTGCGTGCATTGGTGTAGAGGCACTTCAACTGGGCTGTTGGCCATGTCACCCTCTTGGAGAAAAAACCCTTAATTCCTTTGAGGTCTTTCACTGGTGTTTCCCTGTTGGCTCCTAGTACCTCGGGAGCCCCTGGCTCATCTCTGTAAGTCTTCAAGTGTGCTGCAGTGTAGCCAGGATGTCTCAGAGCAACAGGCTGAGTGCCTTCGCTGGCACCCTGTCCCTCTAACCTTGGCGTGTCATTCCACAGATTGTCATGAGCATGCCTGATATTACCCCTCTTATCCTTCAAGCCTAGTTTAAAACCTTCTCAGTAAGCCCCATTAGCTTGCGAGCAAAAACCCTCTTCCTCCTTTGAGAAAGATGAATCCCATCTGATGACAACAAACCAGCTGCCGTGTAGACCATCCCATTATCAAAAACACCAAAATTGTGGCAGTGAGAGCAGTCATGGAGCCATGTACTAATAGACTGGGTCCATCTGTCTCTTCCAGTGTCACTGCCTCCAACTGGAAGGAGAGAGGAAAAAAATAACCTGTGCGTTAGATTACCTAACCAACTTTCCCAAGGCCGTAAATCTCTTTTGATCACCCTTGGACTATGTGTTGCAGCTTCATCTTCCAAGGGCAACCAAAAGAGATTTCAGGGCCTTGGGAAGATTGGTTAGGGAATCCATCTGTGCCATCGTACTCCTGCTCTGTCTGCTGTGATTCCGTGCTGGCTTTGAATGCTTGTTGGGTCCTTTTGGTCCCTACCCATAGGCACAAGCCTATATGCCTAACTTCTGCTTTAACTTGATACAGAAAATGTATGGACACACTTTAATGATCTTGCTACTCACAAACTCCTTTCTAACTGTATATTAACGCAAGGATGAAAGACAGGTATGTGTGGTATCCTTGTTTTTGTACTGGTAGTAAACTTTCAATGACAGTTCTGCAGTGCTGCCTCTGACTACCCACTACACCTAACTGTGATCCAAGCTGAACTAAAAGGACTTTCTGGACAGTCTGATTCTATACCTCTGGAGAGAGGGACAGCACTGTCAGCATGACAGATGCCTGTAAAGGGAGGGGCGGAAAATAGTTAGCAATGGATCCTGAATATGAGGTATAGAGTTTGAGCATGAGATAGAATAGAGACATCTAAATCAGGAGTTAAATGTTGAGAGGGTATCACTATAAGGTGAGACAGAGCTGCCTAAAAGAGAAAGAACAGGCTAACAGGGCAAGTACACCAGCAAATGACTGCACTGCATACTCCAGGAGATGTCTTCCACTCATACTGCTACAGAAAAAAAGCTAACTAATTCAATTCACTTTAACACTTCTGCATGAAATGTATTTTTTCCCCATGCTTTTTAGGGTGATAGTACTAAATATTTTTTTTTTTCTTTCAGAATTTTGTTACAGCTTTGATTTTGGAAGGGATTATAATCTTCCCGTGATTAACATTTTTATTTGAACTACTATTTAAATAAATTGAGTATTATGAGTAGCATTCTGAAATATATTTGCATATCATGTTGAAGTCAACTAAATATTTCAGTGTGTCATAAAAAGAGCAGGACTTCAGTTTAAAGAGAAATAATGTAAGGATTTTCTATTATTATTATTTTGACACTCTTGCTCTATCCAAGAAACCATTTAGCAAAAGTAAAAGCTCAAACAGCAACTTTATTAGTCTCTGCCTGTTACTGAGTAGATATGTACTGAGCTATACCAGCATAACTCATAGAAATAACTGTTCATGAAGAATGTTGATACCTTGTTATTTCTGCTTCCATTGTTTTATTTGCTTTATGCTGGTTAATAATCCTTGTCATGTTATTTTTCATTTTTTGTAAATGTGATAGAGCAGGCAACATATTCTATTCTATGGGGTCCAGCTTTCACATGGTACAGTAAGCCAGAAGGCAGAAAAAAAAATAGATCATGCACACATATAAAACTAGAAACTGTTGCAAAATTAGACTGCTTATGTTCCATTCTTGTCTCTTGGTTCTATTTTTAGCTGAAGGAAAGATTCATGCCACTCCATTTTCTTTCCGTGTTTCATCACTTACATTTTAGGATTGTCTCATTTCTTGATTTTTTTTCCTTTTATAGTGATGTATTAAAACAGGATGTCAAAGCTACTAGTCCATGAAAGATAACAGAGGCCACCCTGCTGCATTCTCCGGCAAATCTACAGTGACTATCATGGTTCAAAGCAAAGGGAGCAGAATGACCAGTAAATCAAACAATTTAATGCTACTGATAGTATTACTCTATTGGGAAAATACTCATACAGAGATAGTATGTCTTCAGTAATTTGAAATGCAAAGATTGTATGGGTTTTCTTGTCTAAAAATTCAAGTACAATGGAGTATTAATCATAAAATCATAGAATAGTTTGAGTTGGAAGGGACATTTAGAGGTCATCTAGTCTAACTTCCCTGCAGTGAGCAGGAACATCTTCAACTCAAATCAGGTTGCTCAGAGCCCCGTCCAACCTGGTCTTGAATGTTTCCAGGGATGGGGCATCTACCACCTCTCTGGGCAACCTGTGCCAGGGTTTCACCACCCTTGTGAAAATTTTCTTCCATATATCTAGTTGAAATCTACCCTCTTTTAGTTTAAAACCATTACCCTTTGTCCTATTGCAACAGACTTTACTAAAAAGTCTGTCCCCAACTTTCTTGAAGGCTTAAAGCCCCCTTTAAGTACTGAAAGGCTGCAATAAGGTCTCCCTAGAGCCTATATGTACATACATGCATGTGAATATATGCACAGCCCATATTTGCATGTGTACCTATCATGTCAAATATGAGAAATTTTGTAACTGATGTGAATACCAAGCTCGGTCACTTAGTTTGCTCATCTGAACTTCTTATATAATGTAAAACTGGGAGAGAAATTGAAAGCTTTTTAAAGTATTTGTTAAAAAAAGACATGTAGATAAACCTTTACTATATTTTTCATTATATCAAAATCTACCTGTGCTCATCACTATGAGGGAAGTTGCCTATTTGTAAATGCATCTGCACAATTTGAAATATATATTAGAGCTCTCTGCTTTCCTATCCCCAGTACTACTGTAGCTGAAATATAGGAGGCAAATCCTGCAGTGACAATGTTCACAAAGTCAAGAAGTTGTTAATCCCCTTCTCTTGGTTTCATGTTTGGGAAATGTTAGCCTTTTTGATAGACAAACAGAAATACTCAATCCATTTGTTACATGTAAGGTATTAGAAACAATTGGTAAAGTAACATAATAGTAAACAGTTATTTAGTTGCTGGCTTGGAGTGGTTTACTTTATGTGTTATTTAGTACCATTGTACCACTGTTTCAGGAGAATGCACAACAAAAACAAGAGCAGGGAGTGCCAAACTATGGTATGTTGGGAGATAGGGACATCAAGTCCAGAAAGGACGGCTTATAGGGGGGCTTCCAGCATCATTTCCCATTAGCATAGGTTCGTATAGTAGGAACATCCACAGTACACGGTACAGTTGCGCTGCTGCCCAGTCTTGTCACTGAGGCTGATGCTGGAACTTCCCCACTCCAATGGGGGAGTTAATTACTTTTATCACAATTAATCTAAATCTGCATTAATGTAAAGTTTAGCACGAAGGATAGATAAAGCTTCAAGTAGTATTTCACATGTCTTAGATTCGTCGGCCTAGCACAGTTTTAGCAACTGAAGTGATAATTGGTTTTTATGAGCGCAAAATATGCTGCGCTCAGCATTGCTGAGCCTGCAAGGTACTTCTGGAGACCACCTAGTCCAACTACCTCCTCAAAACAGGGTCAGCCAGAGCAGGTTGCTCCAGTTGGGTTCTTCAAGGATAAAGACTCCACAACACCTCTGAGCAACCTGCCCCTTTGTTTGATCACCCTCACAGTTAAAAAGTGTTTTCTTAGGTACAAATGGATTTTTCTGTATTTCAGTGTGTGCCTGTTGTCTCTTGTCCTGTCACTGGGCACTATGAAGGAGAGTCTGGTACCCTCTTCTTTACTTTCCCCATTTATACACATTGATAAAATTCTCCCTAAGCCTTCCGTGCTTATGTGCCTCCAAGCCCTTAATCATCTTTGTAGCCATTCAATAGACTTACTCCAGTATCTCCCTGTCTCTTGTACAGGGCAGCCCAGCACTGGACCCAGCATACCACGTGTCTCACCAAGGCTGAGTAGAGGGGAAGGATCATCTCCCTCAACCTGCTGGCAATATTCTGTCTTAATGGAGACTAGGAGGCTGTTAAACTTATTTGTCACTGCTGGATCACAGTCAGCTTGGTGTCCATGAGGAGCCCAGGTACAGGACTTTTCATTTCCCTTTGTTAAACTTCATGAGATTCCTGTCAGCTCATTTTTCCAGCCTGTCAAAGTTCCTATGAAGAGCAGCACAACCTTCTGGTCTATCAACCAGTTCTCCCAGTTTTCTGCAAACTTGCTGAGGGTGGACTCTGTCTGATCATACAGGTCATTAATTGAGATTAAACAGTATTGACCCCAGTACCAGCCTGTGAAATACACCACTAGGGGCTTTTTAATTTTTCTTCCTAGCACCCTCTCTGCATGTGGAACAGTATCTCTATATTCCTCCTGGATCACATGCCCCTACTTCCACTTATTGTATGCTTTCTTTCTATGGTTGAGTTTTGTCAGGAGCTACTTGTTCATCTATGCAGGCCTCCTGCCACCTTTGTTCAGCTTCTTGCACATGAGGATGGACTGGTTTTGAGTTTGGAGGAGGTGACCCTGGAAAATCAACAAGCTGTAATTATGAATATTAGGTGTCTAAAAGCCCAATCTAAAGACATTCTTAAATTTATATTTGCATTATATATTTCAAACAGTGAGGAAAGAAACTGGTTAGATTATTTTTTGCATCCATTGATACCAATTGGCACAATAATCCTCTACATTTTTTCATGAAAGAATAACTAGGAAATTTTCCACTTCCCTGGCAGAAAAACCTGGTAATTTTATTAATCAATAATTAACATCAATATCTGACCTTTTAGATCTTTCTTCATAGTAAAACTAAAACCTCTGGATTTTAAGGGGATTAAATAGGTTAACTGAACATTTTTATGTTTACCTTTGGCCTTGTAAGTTCTCAAAAGAAAAAAAATCCTCATTTTTATATATTCGCTGTGCATGTCATTCAGTATTAAAGTACATGTGTGAATTTACTGAAGTGAAGTTTTGTATTTTTCAATTATTTGCTTTCAAAAGCAAAAATCTTAGGTTTGTGAATAAGTTTCTTGTAAACAACATTTTGACAAGATTAGACAAAGATTAACCTTTTGCATTTTTTTGGGAAGTGATTGCCAAAAAATACAGTTTCATTGTTTTTTGACTAAAGGAATGAAACTTATGAATGAGAAGAACAGTAAATGATGAATAACAAATGCATAAAATTGTTCATGAATGCTGAGGATTTTGCATGCAAAACTAAATATTCATACATAGAACAGTAATTTCCTAAATATTCATGTTGAACAAAAACTTCTCTGCATGAGTGTTTGCTAGCAATGAATATTAAGGAGCAGGAACACGATCTGCAGAAACAGCTGTGCAGAACTGAAACAAATGTTCACTTAATGCTATTTAGCTATACAGCTCAATTTATCAGGAATCTTCACTCCTTACTTACTGCTTCTTCAAGATGCACATATACATAGAGAGAGCTCTTCTATTCCTTCTACACAGTTCTGCCAGCTACTGCCATAAATCAATGTTCTACCTCTTTGCCCACCCCAGTGTTATACAGGACTTGAGGTCTCAGAAAAGCAAGCAGACTAACTAATTTTTTTCAAACTGCTAGGTTGGAATTAGATGAAGCATTTTATAACATGCAATGCCTTTCACTTTCTTGTCACAATCATTAAGGACAAAGGTCCTCAGTGCACTGTTATTGATTTACAATATTGAAATACGTTGTCATTTTTTGTGGGTTTGAATTTGTAAAGGGAATTCAAACTCTTGGTATTACAGAGGAAGGGATTAACTCAAGCTAGGTGCATTACAACACTGATCCTCCAAAGAGCTTGATAGAGCTACATTTCATTTTGTTGAGTGATTTCAGCAATTTAACATGGAACATGACCTTAGAAAAAGGAAAAAAAAAAAAACAACAGCCACTGAACAAATGGATTGATCATACAGTATATTTGAAACAAACTGAAGGAGGAGTAGATAACCGAAAAGATAATTGTTCCTTTTACAAGTGAAATATTTGGTGCTCATGAATAAAGTACCCCAAAAAACTTGTAAAAGATTTTTTTATGACTTTGGAAAAGTAGCCTAATGCTTCTGCCTTAGCCATCCAATACACAGAGTTTAAAAAAAAAAAAGTGGAATCTGACACAGGCCTATTGATTTGGTATATGATTGCATGTGGTTTTTATCACTGGGTTCTTGGATAAAACAAAGTCTTGGTAATAGTCAAGGTTTTCAATCAGCTAATAGGATGGATTAAGTGAAAATAGTATCTTAAATTACATATAGTTCCATTTTGCATGTAGTTCGATTTTAAGCAGTTTCAATGATTGCTAAAAATTACTATCGCCAGTTTACATTCTCCATGAAGTATGTTGGTTACACCAATAATTTTTAAATGTTCAAATGCACATTGTGCTATCAATCTACTGCTACAGCTGTTGGTCAGTGTCAGTAGCAGAAAAGTCATAAAGCAAGCGTGGTACTTCCAAACTAGAACTGAGAAGTGTCATGGTGGGAAGGATCCTGCTGGACCCCTAGAGGAGATGAATAAAGAACTGTGGTTTCTGGGATCCAGCCTAGCTAATTTCCCTAATCAGTCTACTGATTTCACTATTTTTACAGGTAACTATCTAGAGTACTTCTTGAAGGAAACACTCTTAAAATAGAAATTTTATAAGGACTTAATTTTTAAAAAAAAATCAAAGAAAGCATAATGTAGTTACACTGAAAACAACTTTAATAACTTTAATAATTCCAAACAGAGGATTAAAAAATATTCCTTGTATCAAAGGACTCAAAAATTATCTTACTTCAGATCCTGAAGTGGTTAATTTTTTAAAAAAATATGATGTATCTAATTTTTTCTTTCTATTTTGGTATTGAAACTCTTCAAAAGATGCATTGTGAAATGTTTTCCACATGTATTTCCTTCTGTAACATGTTTGTTTAACTAATTTGCTGAGAATGGTCAGTTTTCTTGCCTGCAGAATGTTTACTTCACCTTGTAAGTCTAATTTCATCTACACATACATCTAATTTATTTCAAATAAAGGAGAAAACGGTAGAAACAAGTTAGAAATACACTGCAAAATGACAGAAAAGAGTGAAGAAGGTTTTTTACTATGTCTTCCCCTTTTGTGAACATTCTTTTTAACACTCTATTCTGTCTCTACATTTTGTTAAAATACTACTGAATGTTTTAATACAATTGCTTTTCAGTCACATTTCAATGTTACTATTTCAGATTGGCCCCTAAACATAAAACCTATAATTATTTCTTTCATATTTTTACTTGCAGCAGATTTTGTTAAAATTATAATGGCCTTTTATAGTATAAAAGAACATTTGTATTTCACAGTTTGAGTAGCTCTGTGAATTTTCTGCACTTTACTAAATTACTTTTTCGTGGTCCTGGAATGATAATCCAAAATTTTCAAATAACTATTTTAAAGCATGTGACTGCAAAAATCCATTTAAGAAAACCAAATTTATTACAATACGAGAGGACTTCCTGTGTTTTTCTTAGTGTATATTTAAAGTTGAGAGCTATGTCAGGTTACTTTTGAGAAGATGCAGATCAAACTTTCTAGAAACACATTAATAAGAAAGTGATTAAATTATTTGTTTTATTGTTTCACTTCTGAAAACACCAAGAAGCTCTATTAATCTACTACAAATACAGATTTCATCATACTTTTAAAACAGTGTACTCTCAGCCAGGGGACTGTTAGCTCTTTGTCAATAAAAAGACACCTAGACAAAAACTTTCACTGAAATGTGTCCATTATATCCTTTATAGACATCAATATAATATTAATTACAGAAAATGCTTAAAAGTCTTAAACTGATGGAGAGGAAAGAATACCAACTAAACAGACAAGCTGGGTGGGTCCATTTTAAAGATTTTTGCACACATGTTCCAACACTATTAACTTCTTTTGTAATTCATTGTGAAGAGTCAACCATCAAAAAGAAAATTTAGTTTCTCCTTGCTTCAGTGGTGTTTACGTTAAATTATTTTTAGCACAGAATAAAAAGGCATTTTGTGCCAACCTACATGCTCTAAACAAAGCAATTGTTGGAAAATTTTAAAAGGCAGCACAAAATGCAAGTGAAGACCTCAATGTATTTAATCATGCCTACGGGCTGCAAAGTCACCCCACAGACTGAATGATTGCATACAAACAGATCTTGACAGGTAATTTCACTGATGCTCCACCCACATTTTAACTTTAAGGTACAGTCCTACATCCAATGAAATTAAGTGGCAGTTTGCAGCTGGTTAGCACAGGAATGCGGTTCACTTGCTTCTGAGAGCAGGGGAAAGTAAGCAGATTTAGGGGCATTTCAAGATAAGCTGTGGGGATATCAGTCCTTGATCCTATCTGTTCAGCTCCAGCTGATATGGAACGCACAATGGATTTGGGAACACTGTTTAAGCCTGCCCATGTGTAAATTAAATTTCCAGACTGGAAGAAAAATGAAAAACAAATCGGAGAAAGGCCACAGAAAACCTGTTGAATGTGTATCCATATAGCAACTGTGATAACACTATACAAATGGCAGGACAAAATGTATTGGGCGGGGGGGGAATCAGAGGAAGGAAACACATCCCATATCTTCCATTTCATAGCCTCTGGGTTGTGTCATGTCTGCCTCCTCCTCACCTACTTTCCAGAACGATTTGATGGACTTTTACTTTTCCAATCCTATCCTGTTACAGGCCAGTTGTACTGAATTACCAGGGGTGGCAGGGAGGCATTGGTCTCTCTGCCACATGGAGACCTTGGTGCTCAGCCCCAGACACGCCAGTCCCCACAGTCCTGCAGCAGTATGTGGAACAGTCATTTAAATGTTTACAGATGTGTTGCTAGTACTTGCTGTCTCCTCTTCAGCTATGTAAAAGCTAAGCCATAGGTTTGGGTCTGAAATGAGGCTTTTACCTAGAAAGTTTCAAAACGAGAAAAAAAAATGCAATTAAAACTCTTCAAGAGGGAGAAAAATATTCTAGATCTTTAAAAATTTTAGTATTTTCTTTTAAGACCTCTAATTAACAATGAAACCTATTCTGCACTCATAGCCCAGACAAAATTCTATTGGACTCTACATTTAGTGGCTGTTAAATTACATCTATAATTAATATACACAGAAAATATGAATAAGATTAAAAATGTCAGCATTTGTTTGAAGTGGCAGAAAATTTAACATGCATTTAAAATTACATTCTTATTCTGTTTTATTATAAAGCTGTTTGTTTATTAAAATATATCTTGAGGCTCTATTGAGGCAGATTACTGATTTCTGCAAATTTTGACACTGGAGCCTTACTCAGGATTGAAGAGCAAACACTGACTGTCTTGTTTCTAAAGATTTTACAGTTTTCAACAGCCCTAAGAGTCAGTTGCCTTCTCTGTACTAAATAATTGGCGGGGGGAATACTGTGGTTTTTCTACTGGGCATGCATAATGAGACTACTGGCCGTGGTGGAACGGTATCCCCCGACCACCTCAGATGAATGAAGTAAGAGTTCAGGTTTGATTTTGCAAAGCGTAAGAGAAAACATGTTAGTTCACTACTTCCACTGCCTGAATAGCTTTTTGTGCTGGTTTACTGTAGAACTACATGGACACCAGTATCTCCCACAATCATGTGATTTCATGCAGTACTTGCAATGTCCATTAATGGACCCTTATATTAATTATTTACTGTAATAAAAAAAAAATCTAATCATAGCAGAAGGAGTTAACAAGAGGAAAAGGTGGCTTCCCTCCCCTGCTGGAATTATCATTATTGGCTGAAAAAATTATAACTTTGTGTATATTCATAGCAATTTTTTGCATAGTCTTATAAGCTTAATACCATTAATCATTAATAATCATTAACGACATTAATTGCTGAACATGATCCCCTATTTTCTGCTAGAACAAAACCCCTGATATTATATCCAAAACTGAGCCAATGAATAGATAATGGCTCAGACGACAGGTTTCCCCTGGTGGTAAATTACTTTACATTATGACTTTTCCTCTTAGTCTTGAAAGCAAAATAGAAATATAACTGCCTTTCAGTTCTGCAGGTAACATGAAAGCTTGAACAAGTATTTAGTGATTTTATTCACTGCAGGTGACATTTTGGTATCTAATTAAATTGTTCTTTAGAGAAAGAACATAATAAAGCTGGCTTCAAAAGACCGTGAACCATTATTAGTTAAGTACTTCCTCTTTAAAAAGTGCATATTTTATAATGCAAAAATGTTGGGGGGCACACTTTCAGTACAAGCGAATATCTGATATGAATTTGCCAAACTGCTCAAAAAGCTGCAGACAGTAGATCATATGCTACATCCAGTTTGTTTTCAGTGTATTATTTCAGAACAAATAGCCATCACAGCAATGTCATTTTCCTGATTAAATATTTTTTCTATTTAATGATAGTTTACAGTATCTTCACCTCATTACATTTCATTTTCTTTTTTTTGTTATATAAGAGAATCCCATTAAGTCCCTTTAAATAATCTATAAAATCCAGCAGAATGTTGATATTCATTTTTTCACCTAGGAGAGTTCAGGCCACAGAACAGCTTTATTTGCTCAAAACCTGACAAAAATAAAAGTATTCAGTTTAAAGAGTTATGAAAGATGAGGCAGCAAGGGGAAGATTACAGTACTCTCTACTTCATTGGCCTTCTACATCTCACGCTAGCTTTTGTTAAATATGCAGTTCAAATAAAGAGAGAATTGTAATACTTTTGTTATTTTCAGACAAACCAATCACAAAATCACAAACTCCTTAACTTCCTCAGAAGTCTTGCATTTTCTGACTTAAATATTCCAACAAAATCAGAACTTAGTATTCATTTTCTATACCCTCTGAACTCATACTGTACCTCTTTTTTTTTTTTAAGTCTATACATTGTTTTTAACGGCAAAAGAACTATTTATTACATTCAAAGTGTTTTATTTCAGTGCTTACCTGACAGGTTCTTGTGGAACATCCAAAACACTTTGTTTCTACTACAGTAGGCACTTGCTACAAAAAGAAAAAAAAGTTTGCTTTCTCATTTTCTGCTTTGCTTTCTCCACACTAAATCCAAAATGGTAAATACAGGTCAATCTCTTATATTTTAGATACAAAGAAAGATGAAATCTATAGATAAATTCAGATTCTTGATTTAAATTGAGATTTGGATATAGGGTTTATTTTGTGGCATAAACCCATCACAAAGATGGTTCAGGGTCAGGCTGGATGGGGCTCTGAGCAACCTGATCTAGTTGAAGATGTCCCCGCTCATTGCAGGCAGGGTTGGACTAGATGACCTTTAAAGGTCCCTTCCAACACAAACTATTCTATGATTCCATTTTCCAAGTCTTCTGATATTTTAGGTTTCTTCTGACCTGTATTGAACTGCTTATTTTCTTTTTCTTTTTTTCTTTTTCTTTCAGAAAAATATATATGAAATATCTAGCTTTTGGCAAAACCAGCAATAGATCAGAGCAATCTTCCTTCATTTTCTTATGTGATAATCCTAATGCAGCATATCTGAATAAATGTCGTCTTCATTCATTTTAATCCTTGAATGTTACTCTGTGATACAACTATCTAGACAGCTTCTCTCTTCCACCTTTGTACACTTGACACTAACCTATTACTTAAACCATCTCCCTTTCTTCTGCATGTCTGCAAAATTTAATCCATTTATTTAATTTAGCAAGATAGTGCTGATTGTAGATCCTATCTTCCAGAACAGCTGTGATCCTGCTTAGTCTGCAGATGAAAATTAAAAGCCAAATGACTCAGAATGAGGTTTAAGGTTTTGCTAGGACCTACTGTTTTGCCTTTTTTGATTATTATTTGGGTTTTTTTGTTTCCATTCGGTTTGGGTTTTGGAGTGTTTCTTTACCTGGTTATTAAAATAAATTGAAATAAGTTACACCTATGGATAAAAGATTTTTTTGGGGGTAGGATTCTAATAAAGTGTAGCTCAGGGTGTCTCAAAGTGCACAAAATTACTTTTCCTCCTTATTACATACATGCAATATCACTGCTGGTGACAGATCTTAACAACATGGGTAAATCACAGTCAGTTGCTCACTGGGAAAAAATGCTACTTGTCACAGAGACTGTGTTTTTATTTATTCAGAAGCACCATAATCAGAAGGAAAATTGCACCAAACAATTCTGCCTCTTCCTAAGTCCTCAGGTCTACAAAGTTCATCTTCAGTAACTCCACCCTAGTTTTGTCAGCTAAGCACACCATTTGGAGTGATTTTTGTCTATTTTTGAAACAGACATACAGGGTCAAAAGTCTAATCCCATGGTCCGTAATACATACTTAAAGAAGAGTGTAAGGAAGAGAAAGCGTTTACTACAGTAAACTGTGTCTTCAGCCACCCTGAGGCTTAGATATTTCCTGAGTCAGGTGTGTTATCTTTGTGTTTAATAGCCTTCAATGGGTTTTACATCCATGAATTTATTTTGGTTTTTTGAGATCAACAGTAAAGTTTTCATAAGCTGTAGCTGCAAGTTCCACAGTGATCAAACAGGGCTGAAAAGAGAAAATATATAATGAGGAGCAAATACACAGGGTTAAAAGGAATAGCTAGGTTCATCATTGGGCAATTAATAGTTAGAACTTATTTCACTAATTTTCATCATACTTGGCTAGCAGTACCAAAAAAACCCTTCGCAATGCAATGGTTTACAGTCTAATTATGCTATTGTAACTAGGGAGAGCATGGGTTTATATGCAAATTATTATTACCTAATCAATAGAAAAATAAAAAGTAGATGATGTTAGAATACTGTCATAAAGTAAAACTAGCACTTAAGTGTCAACAGATCTCAAATCTAAATGCTAGTGCTAAAACAGCAGTTGAATTTTAGTTTGAGAAACATATATAACCTCAAATTTTCAAAAAACCCGAATATCAAAACAGACTGCAAGTAACATACTGGCTCATTCATCTTGTTTGAGACATTCTGCCCCTTAATTATATTTTGGAGGTATTCCCTCTGAGTGCCATTTCTCTTCACATTTTCTGTTTTCTCCATCTGGAGTTTGTTTACAGAACTTGTTCCATTTCTCCCAGGCTTGAGATTCCACTAAAATGGATTACTGACATTCATTACAACATACAATATTTGCAGCCTTTACCTTCCCCTATGATTTATCAGAGGGGGCATAATGCAGAACCTTTCCTCAGAGTTCTTTTCAGTCTGTTCTTTCAGGTGTAAAGGAAACCAGTCACAAACCATTGCAAAAGAAGGAAGTGTAATCAGAGTTTGCAAAAACAATCTCCATTCCTTCATTTTAGAATATTTTTGATGACATATCTAAAACATCCACATATATGCAAATATATTTGTATTAACTGTTACTCTTTGACTTACTGCTTGAAGCAGCTTATTGGGTAGAAGGAAAATGACATTATTTCTGTGTAACATTTCTACAGTAAGAACAAGTTTTTCCAAGCCCAGAGCTTAAGAGAAGATCCCTTTTTGTCACTTCCACATTCTTGCTGAAAAAAAAAAGGGTCTCACAGCAGTCTAAAAAAAAATCCAAACTACAGCAGAAATTTATGAGAAAAACACCCTAAGACCCTCTTGGTAATTCTTTTTATCTTATTGATCTGCTGAGTTATAGCAGAGTTTACTCCCTTACTGTTTATTCTAACTGTGGAACTTTTCCATAACGCATTTTCCATTACTTTGGATTCTAAAGATATCATGTCTGTGTTCAGTCACCCTGTCCATATGAGTAATGTGGGTATATGGGGGAGGGAAAAGGGAAGAGAAAATGTGAAAGGAAAAAAGAAATAGGTAAAGACTCTCTGAACTGTTTCTTTAAAAGTCTAAAAGCCTAATCTCCATTAGAAAATGCAGGAATGGATGAAAAGCTGGGAGAAGGAAAATGGCAGAAGAGTTGACTGAAGAACTTTCCCAATATTAACCAGATTATTTAATATGTCTGTGTGAACTCAGACAGCTCCATAAACACAGGCTTTTTTTATACACACAGGAACATGTGATGGAGAAAGGAAGACCAATTTTCATGAGGTCTTTGATTCTGTTTTCACTGAAATCTATTGTTCTATCCTACAATCACATTTTGTCGGTACTTTTTTTTTTCGTTATCAGTAAAAAATTATCATAAAATTGTAAACATGTCATTTTTAACTGCAAGTCAAACTGTCAGGAAAAGTAAATATGCCATTGTGTTAAGATCTTTACATGGGACCCTCCACGATAAATTGTAAATACATGCCACAACCAAGTCAGTAACGATATATTTTAACTTACAGTATACAGATCAGTTCCCACAGCCTCCCACACTTTGGGTACTTACAGAGGTATTAGCCTTCTTCCCTGAGGTGTTGTTGTAAAATAATAAATAAGCATTATCATGCTGCCTGATGTGTCAGTAGTCAGAAAGTGGTTATTTCATCAGGAGTTGCTGGGTTGTTTGCTGAAAAGTATGTCTGGCTGCTAGGGATACCAGTCTTTATATAGCATATATGACTGCGGTCATTAAGAAGTCCTCTGAGCAGTTTCAGTTTTCAATGAAATTGTACCCAGCTATATACTAATGGCTGATTCTACAGTTTCCTCATAGCTTTCCCACCAGGTAAGTCATACTTCACATTGCCTACAGACCTGTTGAGTAACGTTTTAGTGCATACCTAAAAACTACCTAGCTCCATTGTAAAACACAGTGCAATTTGCCAATATGCAGAATTTTTTCTATACATCAGGAGCCTAAGCCTACAGATTATGTGCACTACAGATGATGTTCCATCACTGAAAGAAGAGAATTGCACTTGCCTAAGGACTACAGAGTTATAAGCACACAAATTCAAGGACATTGCACTGGAAATGTATTGACACTTATTGTACTTTTCCTTTAACTCAGTAAGGTTTTTCTATATTTTAAGTGAAGAAAGAAAGTCTCCAGGGACTCAGATGTGCCATATTCTATCAGAATGAAGGAATTTTTATAGGCCAAAATCAGTGAAGCTTCTTAGAGTAATGAGTGCTCTCTGGAAGGTGGCACAAAATGGCCGTCAGCAAAGCAGAGTTAATCAGGAAATAATAGATTGAACTCCAAACTACTTGAACACCAAATGAAAGAATGCAGAGCACTGCTACCTGCAAAATATGAATGTAAGAAATGTCCTGCTATTTCAGAAGCATGGGCCATCTATTTTGTCTCCTCAGGTGGCATAAGGAGATGCTATTTAGACATATGCAGAATATGCAAACCAAATCATCTTCTGCTGTCTATTCTCCTCACACTCCCTGGGCAGCCATAATTGTGGTAGGATTGTTAGTATGTTCCTGCCTAGTCCTGTTAGTATTCATTTCTGGACCTGCTGCCCAGGGATTTATCTAATCCCTTGAACCTGGTGCAGCTGGCTCCCCCCCCAATTTCCTGTGGCAGCAAGTCACACAAGTTAATTGTCTATTGTGTAAACTATCTGTCTCAAATCAATCTCACTAGTTTCATCAAGTGCTTCCTAGTTTTTCTATTGTGGATATTGAAAGGCAAATCCACATCCAGTTTATATGCTGCTTCATGACTTTACAGACACCTACAACTTGCAGATTTAGAGATTTCACTGTGCCTGCCCTGCCCCGATTTTGGCAAGCTGAGACAGTACTGCCCTTTACAGAAGCCATATTATCACTTTCCCAACGGGCTCTTTCTGCATGCACTCAGTCCTCTTAATTCATGTGACAGACTCTGCCATCTTACCTGTGACAGAAATCAGGCTCACTGGACCATGGTTCCCAGAACCCTCTCTAGACCTTTGGAGTGGCAAGATACACACAAAGAGCCTCTTAAGCCTACAGCAATAAAAGAATAGTATATTGATTGCCAAAAAGTCTTAATTCCACAACATAAACAAACAGATATCCTACTACATTCAACATGACCTAAGCATAAACACTTATGTGCTTCATTGAATAGGACTGAATAGAGCATGTGCTTAAAGCCACTGCTGACCTAAAGTGGAGACAAGTATTGCCAGCTCAGGAGCCTCCACTAGTCTTAATATTCTCTTGGCACAACAATCAACCAGCAAGTTCCAGCAGTAAATATAACAAGAGTTATACCTACAGTAGTGCCACAAAATAGCATGTTATTTACTGCCCCTCAAAATTCTTACAGAATAAGTCATTACAAGCAAATGTCAAAGTGTTTCTGTGGAAAAGTATAGAGTGAGGTTTAGTAACCAGCATTACAACAACCAGTTTACACAGACTGCTCATCAGGAGAAATCACAGAATCACAGAATCGCTGAGGTTGGAAAAGACCTTTAGGATCATCAAGTCCAACCATCAACCCAACACTGTCATGCCCACTAAACCATGTCCCAAAGTGCCATATCCACAAGTTTTCTGAACACTTCCAGAGATGGTGACTCCACCACCTCGCTGCTAGCCTGTTCCAACATTTGACCACTTTCTCCGTAAAGAAATTTTTTCTAATATCCAATCTAAGCCTCCCCTCATGCAACTTGAGGCCATTTCCTCTCGTCACTAGTCACTTGGGAGAAGAGACCAATGCCCACCTCGCCACAATCCCCTTTCAGGTAGTTGTAGAGAGCGATAAGGTCTCCCCTCAGCCTCCTCTTCTCCAGACTGAACAACCTCAGTTCCCTCAGCCGCTCCTCATAAGACTTGTGCTCCAGACCCCTCACCAGCTTCGTTGCCCTTCTCTGGACACACTCCAGCACCTCAACGTTCTCCTTGTAGTGAGCAGCCCAAAATTGAACACAGGATTCGAGGTGCCTCCTCACTAGTGCCGAGTACAAGGGCACGATC
>NW_010528319.1:8012-18497 GCF_000687285.1 Phaethon lepturus | reverse complement strand
CTGGCAGCTCCTCACAGAAGCCACCCCTGTACACCACCCACACCAAAACCTTGACAGGCAAACCCAGTACAAAACAATAGATCAAATCTTCCTCCTGGAAGCCATTTTGAACCATATTAAGCATATGTCAGTCATTGGGATCAGTCAGCATAGATTTAGTAAGGAGAAATGTCTGACCAACCATCCTTCTATGATGAGATGGTCTGCTCAGTGGACAAGAGGAGAGCAGTGGATGTTGTTTATCTTGACTCTAACAAGATTTTTGACACCATCTCCCTTGATGCCCATAACAAATTCTTCCTTCTTCTTTAATGTAATTTCTTCTCCCTCTCTAAATGATATGTATGTTCTGAAATTCTACGCACAAATTATGGAAACTATCCCGTCAAAGTGATTTTGTCTATTTTGTTCAGATTACCCCTTGCCCTTAAAACTGAATATTAATCTATGCATATATTCATGCTGGAAATTGACAGACATGATAGACTACATATTTATTTTGTCCATAGATTCAGTGTGGCCTTTAGCTCGTATTTATATTTGCTGTTGGCACATGGAAGATGCATCAGAAGATCTGAGAAATAGGATGGTGTAATAAAGTTGACAACAGAAAGATAATCGAGAAAACAGATATTTTTCAACAGGCATTAGCGTACTATGAGCTTGCCAATAAAGCCCAAAGTCAGAGCAACACTGACATATCATATGGAAATACTGATACTGAAACATCAAGACAGCAGCAATGTTTTAAGAAATCCCCCAGAAATTTTTTTAATGAATATCAGTCTAATATGCTTGTATCTGTAAAAGTAAAAGCTGCATTAATTTTGTAGATTAAGGAAGAGTCTTTTGTGTTCAAACACTACAGTTCCTTGTTTTGTATCATAAAAACTGGCTTGTACTCTTTCACATCACAGGTGTTGTGTTCTTATAATGATCCCACATGCCACATTATGCAGATGGCTTTGTTACACTTAACACACTGACTGAAGCATGCACATCTCAGAAAACCTCAGAAGAAACAATTTTTTTTTGTTTGGAAACTTCTGAAAGTGACATTATAATCAATGGAGTGAAAAATATGAAGAAAGCATACAAAATTGGAAAGTTTTAAGAGGTTGGTGCTTTTGAGAAAGTAGAAAATAGTCTAGTTCTCCTGACCTTTATCTTAAAAGTTATAAGGAGATCAGCAGTGTGGAAAAACAGAAAGTGCAACCAGAGATGAATTTAGGTGACAGACAAGAGAGAGAAGCAATAATTGGAATCAGTAATGGACCTAGAAACAGAGGAGGGATTCTACAGAATGACACGATTATTGATGTGAAAACATACCAGTATTTGCATTTGGGTTTGTGAATTGCATTTGGCTTCCACTTGTTTCCCCAAGACTAGATCAGTCATCTGTACAATTAAGTGTTAGTTTGTGGAAAAAAGATGTGGTACAATGGAGGAGAGTCCAGAATCTTTATTCTAGCAAATATAAAATTTCAAGTTAAAATTGAAATTAAAAATTGAAGCCAAACTCTCAAATATCAAATATCAATTTTCTTGGCTCTGAGAAAGGAGTGGAATGTAGTGAAAGGAATATGGTGACATTCTAGCTTCCATCCATGTCATTTTTCAATAATTTATATAATTCATGTAAATTATCATCAACCATTTATATACTCTATAATCCTGTTAAAGAGCAACACATTTTTACTTTGTTAACCATTATAAGAACACAATCTATTAGGCGTCTGAAAGCAACCTTGAAGGTATAGTCAACAACTAAAGTTACATCTCTTCCTAGCCTAGTTATGGTTATACTTTCAAAGGCCTTTTTAATGTAAGAATCCTGCTTTCAACATGTGGCACATAAATCTGCAGATATAAGTAGCTGAAACAAAAATGTCCAATAAGATTTCAAAACTAACAGTACTGTGCTTTTTGCATCTCAAGTTCAGCACACTTTGTAACCTGTAATGTTCAGCAAGGAGGTCTTAGGTTTACAAAGAATTTGGAGTACCTGTCTTTTATTGGACCAACAGAAAATCTTAGAAAGACGGGTCAGACTTATGTAATAATTTTTTGGATGGAACTACAATTTTGGCTCTTCTGAAAGATAACTGAGGCATTTAGTACGTAACAAGTGGTGGCAGCCATTTCATACTGCTCACACTGCTCAATATGGTGTATATAGAGTGCATTTATGGTATCATAGGATGTGGTCATGGCCCTAAACTCTTTCTCCAGTTTAGACAATAGGTCCAAGCAGCCTTGCAATCTGCATGCTTTTTTGTGCATGTATAACAAGATGGTAAAAGAGATTGCTACATAAAGTATATTTCTAGCTAAGAAATTATATAGCAGGTTCTCAGTTCTGAAGAATTAAATAAGAAGATTTAGTTAAACTAAAGTTATAAAAACAGTTGAAGTTAAACAACATGTGCATAGTGTCAAGCTCCAAAGCATTAAGAGTTTTTTACAAATAACATACATGAGTGCAAGCATTTTTATGAAATGCCGTGTGGCTGCTTAGGGCACAAAACTGAGGTTGATTTTTCTGTAGAACTGAAAAGCACTTTCTAATTATGAGCTAATGCTCATAAGACATAGAGCTGAATACCTTAGGCCTGCTTGAGCTGGCTAAATGTTTAATCACTTCAGAAAATTTGTCTGTTATGTATATTCTTTTTAACACATTATATTACAGCAAGTCCCAGAGAATGTAAAATGATAAATGCATTAAAGTGACTAAGGATAGTCACAATCTGAAGACCACTAGAGCATTCTGAAGATCAGCCTTGATAATCAGGGAATTCCTTGCTTTTTAGGCACCAGTGGCCTGGACACCATTCAGGTCAAAGGTCAGTTGGTAATAAAATAGGACTTTATTTCAATTATATTTTTAATTTCAATTGGCTGTCACTTCTGATGCACATTTCTTCTGTCATCGCTGCAGCTACTGAGGTGCAAAAGCACCTGAAAGACCACTCAATTTAGGCTGAAGTTGTGGTTTTCACCGGAAACCTGAACACCAAGGCAGACAAAATGTTCTGCTCCAGATAAGGGTCTAAACTCCATAGGCTTCTACATTCAAGTACCCTGAAAAGGTACAGCATCTCAAAAGGAGAATGCAAAATTGCTGTTCTTATTATTCTGTTCTACCCTAGACTACTTTTTACGATGTCAATTTTATTTGGGTTCATAAAGGGAAATAATATGGGAAAGAAATGAGAAATTAAGAACAGGTTATAGCAAAAAGCCAAAGGAATCAGAAGAGAGTGGTAGTGTTATAAGCCATTGTATCCATGACCTACCAGGTTATCATTTTATTTAAGCATAAAAATAGCTGTCCATAATGGTCGTACGAGTCATTGCTTGTAATTATTTAACCAGTTAACTTGCTTTATAGCTCATTTTGAAACCGCTTTCCTATTATTGCAAGTTCTTTCATTGATGTGGGTGCATCTGCTTTTATAAATGATCAAAAAGCAAGAAATCAACTTTAAAAGCACATATGCACCTCGTTTAAAATTTGCACTTACTTTGAAAGAATGATTTTATTGTGCAGAGTGAAGCAGACATCATTTCTTTCTATTGTAAAATTAGTACTTTTAAGTCTGAGAAATCAAAAAAGCTAATGTTTACACATTATTTAGTCTGAAGAGTCAAGTACTCAAAATTCAAAAGAACATATCCCTGTGGCATTGCCTCAGTCATATAGTACACAATGCCACAAAGCAAGTGGGGTATGGAAAATCCCCTCAGAGGTTTTCAAGATTCATCTGGATAAAACCATGGCTGACTTGACCTTGTGTTGGCAGTAGCCTTGCTGCAAGTCAGAAATTGGATAACCCACCTCCAGTGGTCCCCTCTAAGCATACAACATCCGTGATTCAACAAAATATGCCTGAGCACTGTCAGATGCTGCTGACATTCACACAATCCAGGAAGAGACAAATGAGCAGCATCAATAACTGGAAGGAGCCCAAGGGTAGGAATGGGACATCCAATGCTTCAAATCTCTCTCTCTCTTTTTTTTTAAATTGTCTCACTATGGTTCAGCCTTCCTGTCTTATTAAATCAGAGAGGAAAATGCCTGCAATTAATTAGGGCTTAACTTAACCCAATTACTAAATCCAACAGAAACAAAGTAATTTTCCCTTGGAGAACAGAGCCACTGCCCATTGTCCAGCTGTTCGTGCTTTGGTTAAAGGAAAGGAAAAAATGCATCTCGGTGATTCTGAATAGCAAACTAGGCTCTAACTTCCTGTGTTCCAGCCTACCATTGCAGGATAAAAATCATGGCAAATATAATTCGAACAATAACATACCCTGGACTGGATTTTCAGCAGGGTCCTCTGAACATAACTTTGAGTTTTTTAACAGGTATTAATCAAATACAGCCCAGCAACAACACATATTCCTCTTGGAGAACCTCATAACACACAATATCTACACCAGGGTGATTTTCATACAAATAAAACGATGTTTAAAAATATTTTCAACCCTTCTGTTCTGATGGAGACTAGTACTTATTCACCTAAATTTACATTCTTTGCTCTTGAAAAGCAGAGACTGCAGCCATTCAGGAATGCTGAATACTCCAGGAAACCAGCAAAGAGTAGCTGCTGACAGCATTGCCACTTTTAGAACAACCCTTATAAACAGGCATGCCTGTTAATACTTTCAGTACCCGATGTACCCAATGAAATGCAAATGCTCTGGTTCTGGTCTCTTCTGCCTGTCAGCAATGACCTTTAAAAGTGAAATTTAAATCAACAATGTTTTTCAATAAAATTATCAATATTATCTTACATTATCCTAAAAGATCAAGACCTATTACTTCTCCTAATTTATAGAAGTGTAGCTTGTCACACAGAAACATTGCAAGAGCTGATGCAGAAAAGAAGAAATGTTTAAAGAGGGATCTGAAGCCTACTGAAGTCAACAGAAGTATAGAATCACAGAATCTGAATCTCTGGGTTGGAAGGGACCTTTAAAGGCCATCTCGTCCAACCCCCCTGCAATGAGCAGGGACATCTTCAATTAGATCAGGTTGCTCAGAGCCTCATCCAACTTGACCTTGAATATTTCCAAGGATGGGGCATCTACCATTTCTCTGGGCAACCTGTGCCAGGGTTTCACCACCCTCACTGGGAAAAATGTCTTCCTTATGTCCAGTCTAAATCTACCCTCTTTTAGTTTAAAATCATTGCCCCTTGTCCCATCACAACATGCTCTGCTAAAAAGTCTGTCCCCATCTTTCCTAGAAGCCCCCTTTGAGTACTGGAAGGCTGCAGTAAGTCTCCCCAGAGCCTTCTCTTCTCCAGGCTGAACAACCCCAACTCTCTCAGCTTGTCCTCATAAGAGTGGTGTTCCATCCCTCTGATCATTTTGGTGGCTCTCCTCTGGACCCGCTCCAACAGGTCCATGTCTTTCCTGTCCTGAGGGCGCCAGAGTTGGACACGGGACTCCAGCTGGAGTCTCACCAGAGCAGAGGGGCAGAATCATCTCCCTCAACCTGATGGTCACACTGCTTTGGATGCAGCCCAGGATAGGACTGGCCTTCTGGTCCGTGAGAGTACATTGCCGGCTTATGTCCAGCTTTTCATCCACCAGCACCCCCAAGTCCTTCTCGGCAGGGCTGCTCTCGATCCCTTCATCCCCCAGCCTGGATTGATACCAGGGGTTGCCCCGACCGAGGTGCACTTGGCCTTGTTGAACCTCATGAGGTTCACATGGGCCCATTCCTTGAGCTTGTCCAGGTCCCTTTGGATGGCATCCCATCCCTCAGGTGTGTCAACTGCACCACCCAGCTTGGTGTCGTCTGCAAACTTGCTGAGAGTGCCCTTGACCCCGCTATGTCATTGATGAAGATATTAAAGAGTACTGGTCCTGATACGGACCCCTGAGGGACACCATTCAGCATCAATCTCCATCTGGACATTGAGCTATTGACTGCTACCCTCTGGGTGCAACCATCCAGACAATTCCTAATCCACTAAACAGTCCACCCATGAAATCCATATCTCTGCAATGTAGAGAGAAGGATATTGTGGGGGACCATGTCAAAGGCCTTACAGAAGTCCAGATAGAAAACACCAGTAGCTCTTCCCTTGTTCACTGATGTGGTCACTCCATCATAGAAGGCCACTAGGTTGGTCGGGTAGGACTTGCCCTTGGGGAAGCCATGCTGGCTGTCTCAAATCACCTCCCTGCCCTCTGTGTGCCTTAGCATATCTTCTAGGAGGACTTGTTCCGTGATCTTCCCAGGCACTGTGGTAAGGCTGATGGGTTGGTAGCTCCCAGGGTCCTCCTTGTTACCTTTTTTAAAAATGGGTGCAATGTTTCCCTTTTTCCAGTCTCCAGGGACTTCACCTGACTGCCAGGACTTGTCAAATATCATGGAGAGTGGCTTTGCGACAACGACTTTTCAAATATCATGGAGAGTTGCTTGGCAACTACACCAGCCAGTTCCCTCTGGACTCTGGGTTGTATTTCATCAGGTCCCATAGACTTGTGCATGTCCAGGTTCCTCAGGTGGTCTTGAACCTCATCTTCTCTTACAGTGGGAGGGAATTTGCTCTTCCAGTCCCCGTCTTGCAGTCCGTCTCCTCAAGAGGTGTGGGAAGAGACACTGCCAGTGAAGACTGAGGCAAAGATGTCATTCAGTACCTCAGCTTTTGCCTCATCCATTGTTGCCAGTTTCCCAGTCTTGTTCATCAAGGGGGCTACGCTTTCTTTGATCTTCCTGGAAAGTATCTGGGAATATTTTTAGTTGTGTGCTGAAGTTGTATACAACTGACCTTTTATTTCTAGCAAATTTTATATCTGTGAATGTAGACCACACAGTTTAGTTAGTCACAGGTACAGCTTTATATAGCCACTAGGTACTGGTGATAATATCACTGCAGATAGTTCTACAGTGACTTCTCATAAGCACCTTTGGAAGATAATCTACATACGACTTAACGAAGGACAAAAAGAAAAATTTAAAGACATAATCATGTCTGGAGGACTGAGCTTCTTTTCCCCCTTTTTATCCATTGATGTCTCTGTCCAATGAATTTCTCAAGGCATGGGTACTAGAAGCTCAGCTGATAATCTCTGCAAACATTTCTTCTTTCAGTAAAACAGATTTCCCAATAATCCAAGTTTATGTGCAAAACCCATCACATTTTCCTACATGCTTCACCATCAGAATAGTGTCTATACTAACTCCTTATTTTGTACAAAACTTTACCATATCTTAGATCTGGAAGTGATGATATAATGGCATGTGTAGTCCTGTACTTTCCACAATTTGAGTATTTTCTGCCTTAAAGGATTAGACGTCTCAGATATTTTCTTGGCATTACTTCTGAATTCAATATATTCTTCTAAATAGCATATTATCTTATTTATTGTATTTTGCAAAATTTGGAGTATCTTTAAGGGTGAGAAGGGATATGATTACTGTCTATAAATACATCATCAGAAGCACAAACTCTGGGACAAAAACCCCTTACTTAAGTGAAAGGACATTTTTGGCACAGGAACAAATGGTTCTCTGTTAATTAATAAATGTATGCTTGAACCTAGAGGTTTCATTCTACTTGAGGATTGAGTTCTGGAACAGCTTTTTAACTGACACAAAGGAGAAAACACATAATTGCTGTTAAAAATGGAGGTTTTATCAGTGTATGAAAGAGATCAGGTAATGCTGCTGTCTGCAACAACAGGGAAGTGGTCTCAGTGAGCCAAGTGGCCCCCTATGTCTCTACTCATTTTCACATGAAAAGGCAAAAAAACTTTAGCCACTGAAGTACTAACACTGCAAAACTTAGAAAGCTCTTAAAAAATGGCTGACATTTACATTGCTTTTTAACCCAGTAAAAACCGCTTTATTACACAGAATTTCATCTCATATAGTAAAAATATTATCTTCTGGCATTTTCCATCCCAACAGACATTGTGACACCTGTAGAACCAAGATGAAAATTATTTTTTCTTAGTGTAAATCTACTTAGATGAAATGTGTATTAAAACCACACACATACTTCACTGAAGACAAGCATGTGAGAGGAGGAAAAAGTATTCATCTGATTTAAACATTTTGTGCTAAAAATCTTCCCTAAATACAAAAAGAATTGTCTCAAGTTTCCAGGTGGTGTTGGGTCATGGACATGCCACTGCAAACCACCTGGGGAACAACCTGGCGTGGAACTTCAAATGAAATTTTCTTCTGAGCTTTGTGTTTCAACAGCATACTGATTATACTGATTTCACTTGATTGATTTGACTAATTTAGATTTTCTGCGAGTCCTCCTCTCTAGTGAGAATCTGATAGTATATCTTTATCTTTATTCAGGTATTTTAAGAGGAAAAATGTGGCTGATGCCTTATATTTTACACTGCCTTTCAAACTTTCTGACCTTTCTACTACTTCCTATTCAAGAATGCCCTGCCTGAAAACTTGCAGAATATAAGACATTTTCCTTTCAATTGCATACATCACCACTGGGTGCTTTAACTATTTAAGATTTCTTTATTTTTTATATTGTATGAGAAACCCTTTAAGATGCTCTACACAAAGCTTACTCGTTGCTCATGTGGTCCAACTTTTTGGAAGCATGTCTTAAGAAAAGGAGGCTACAGTATGGCTGAGATAGATAAAAATGCCTACACAATACTGTTGTTTACAGCTGCAGTTTCCTCACACAGGATGTTGAAATTTGGCAGTGCTGTGATCACTACTAAATACTGTAATCTTGCAGGTCATTGTGTTAATTCACTGCACCAGAGCTCCTTCTGAAGCCTTTCTATGCTATTAGACTTTGTACTGTTGGGTGTAATAAACAAATCAAAGAGAAGGTGTACATTTGATCTGTGAGGTATTTTACATCAATATTAGCTTCCAAGCAGAGGAGTTAATGCAACACTTGCAAACAGTCAGTCAGACAGGACTTCATTAGCAGAGGTCAGCGTAAGAACAACTACATGGTTCCCAGGGTGCTCTTCCTTTCATTCTCTTCCTAACAAACAGAACACCACTGAGGGGAATAAAATACAGGTGATTACAAGAGAAGTTCACACAGAACGAGAAGTCTTGAGTGAGCATCTGAGAGGCTCTTTGAAAGATAATGGTTACTGGAAATTGTTGACTTAATTGGCCAATATTTCCTGTCTTAAAACTAAGATACGTTTTGCTTGTGGACTTTTCAATATTGATACATTCTTAATACTTAATCCTTTGTCTATTATGCTGGAGAAAACACTGGCTTTATTTAAATATCTGCTTGCTTCCACCTATCATCCTCCACTGGAACAATTAATTAGCTGTTATGAACTTCACTTACAAATGCTTACAGTTGGTTTCAAACTGCACTTAAGGAAGCAATATTTTGTGGGCAGGAATTTGATGTCACTAGAGACTCTACTTATTTAATCTTTTCTTGATTTGTTTTTCAACTAAATTAGCTGAAAGTTAGTCGGCATATTCACATGTAAGGACGTAAGGGTGTCATGAGACTGTGGGAGTCTAAGAGCTACTAACAGCTGCACCACAGCTAATTTTACAATAGATAGACTTTAATACCAAACACAGTATCTGTAGGTCATTAATATGATGAGGAAAGCATATATTTCTTGATCATTTGAGAAAATTGGAGAAGTAACCCTTTATTGGTATGCAGCACTTCTGAAAGAGCAAAAAGACGCACAGAATAGCAGAACAAATTCACCATTTTGATATCCATCTTCCTGGTCCCTGAGTAACTAGGTCCCAAGCTCTAAATTTCAGTCAACATTTTCTTTTCTGTGGCTCACTAGGCCATAGTCTCTTCCAACATATTAATGGCTTCAGAGACCAGAGAGGCTCAGAGACATAGGTGAAACCCAATATAAGCTCATACAGTTACTAAAGTCTCAGAGAAAGAGCACGTGCCTGGCAGACAAGAATTCCTGTGCCTTTCTAAATCTTGCACTCCAAAGAAATTTTCTGAACCTAAGAAGGGAACACGGACACTATTAGTCCAGAGGGGTTATGAAACAAATGTCTTCATTCACAGTTACTCTGGGCTGTATTTCTTCTGCAGGGACACAAGTGGTTTCTTTCTTTGGGCTGCTGTGCAGAAGGGTCTGTGGTGCCCACTGAAGCAGCAAGGGAGGCAGACAGATGTTTCCATACGAGGGAGGCAGAGGAGGAGACAAGGTAGGAAAGACCTAGCCAGCTGGGAGCCTTCTGCAGAACAAACAGCCTCCAGGCTGTGGGGGAGATGAGAACACACATATCACTCCAAGGTGGCAGAAGAGAGGTGGGGTGGGGATTTGCACCATCCAATATAGTCTCTGAACTGGCCTGAGGGAAGACCTGGCAGAAAAAGCCATTTGAATTTAAGGGTCCTTTTGGAGATGCTCACTTCAGGGAAAAGGACATCCTGGGAAGCTAAGCCCAAGGATTCAACATGACCTAAGTTCGTTCCCACCACAAAACCTATGAAGAAATGCACCCTGCAC
>NW_010528319.1:0-7981 GCF_000687285.1 Phaethon lepturus | reverse complement strand
AAAGAGTGTTCATGTGATAAGCCTACAAGCAGGTTCCCAGAAACACAGTATTGTTGCTGCTTACATCTTCACTCGTCTTTCCTTGTCCGAAGAACTTGACCAACGTTTCCTAATGCATCTGGGAGTTCAACTCTGAACAGGTAAGCATTTTTAGCACCCACAGTTTCCTTGTTCAGTGCATCTGGCATGTGTAAATAAATGTAGTTGTTAGTCAATGACCATTTCCACACCGGCATGGACTTAATTCACTGAGAGAAACAATGTACCAGCCACACAGGCTATGAAGCAATAGCACAGCAGGCAACTTGCATGCTTGTCTAAACTGCATTGTCTAGGTGTGAGGAAAGTGCCATTTTTGTCTCCTGCAGATGCAGTGTTCAGCCATCATTTCACTTACTGTGGTTAATTTATTGAGAAAAATGCGGTCTTTTATGTTGCTATCAAAAATAGCCCTTGTCATTTTTTTTACTGCTCAGATACAAGGACTGTTTCCCTGATGACTTCGCAAAGTGATAATGCATCACCAAATGGGACTGGTTTTGCCCCTTTTCCCCACTCTGAAATCCTTGTCCTTTTAGCTATTAAAAAGAAGGAAAGGACTAAGAGGCAAAGGAAAAATCTACTCAAAATTTGATTAATAGTATTTATGTTTGTCTCTCACACGGCCAAGAACCAGTTGCACACAGAGCACATTTAATGTCTGACTGAGAAAGTGTTCGTTTACATTTATTCCATTTAGGTCATTCGTCATATCAGAGTGCACCTCTGTTGTGATTGAAATGCCAGGCTTTAATATAGCAGTATTAACATGTTGGGTGTGGGGAGGGGAGAATAGGGTGCTTTATCATATGGTTTCATTTTTATTTGTTTATGATTTCAATATTCATGATGGGCTGACAAGTTTATGAGTTCAATTCTGGGGATGAAAAATATGAAAAGGGCTTGTGGGAACATAGATCCTGAAAAGATTTCTCTTTCAAATTTTGCAGACACAACTTATATTCATCAGCACCCCCATATAAATGATCAACCTTTAAAGCCCACAGGGATGGTTTCAAGCTCCACTCTATTGTAACAACATGTCAGCCAGAGAGTCGTTAGTGAGCAGATAAAAGTGATGCAGTTAGTTAGATTTGAAGGTCTCAGAACTGAAAGGTATGAAATAAAAATCGTAAATGCTGCAGCTGGAGTTATCGAGACTAGAATTCGCTGTCATTCAGAAGTACAAGGTGAAAATGGAGAATGTGATAACATGATAAATGGAACTGATCATATCTGTGACAGTCTTTTGATCTTTAAAAGCCCAGTGGGCTTGAATTTTGCTGATAAAGCTTGCTATAATTACTTCATGTCAGTCAAACTCTATACGGCACAAGAAGGGAGAAGGCTGCAGGTGATATTGCTATGGAAAACAAGGGTTTGTGAGCCTTCTGATCACCTCTGCATCCAAGATGACAGGAAAAAACAAGCTGCAACTGATGGGATTTGCACTGACAAGCGGGTTTTTACTGTGTCTCATGATCCTGGGATTTCTCAGGTTTTCAAGCAGCTTTTGGAAATAAGGCTCCTGTATCTTTTAGACATACCACCTTTCAGAGAGATTTCACTTCTCCAGTTCAGTGGGGGAAATACGAATTCTCCAGTATTAAGTAAATTCTACCGCAAGTTTTTAAGTTTTGTGTTGATTTGCTACAGTGATTTGAGCTCTATCTTCTAATCTTTATTTGTTGAAGTATGACTTTAAACCAGTGGTTAGAGTAAGCAGGAGCAAATGAAAACAATCCCTGCTCCACAAAAAGCTAAAGCAGGGATTTCTGTATGTGACATCTGTGATCACCAGACCTGCTCAGAAGCCCCTCCAAATCTCCTCTGCTTTGCTGCCTGTTCGTGCGGGGCAGTCAGATGCTGTTGGCCACAGCGGGGAGCGAGGGAAGATGAGCTAACCTGAGTAACCGAAGAGGGGCTGCCTGCAGCATCAGAACCCCAGCTCATGCACCATCACCTGGACCCTCTGAGGATCCAGAAAGGGCTGCCTGAAATGGGACCAAAGTGACACAGGGGCTCCTCTGTCTCTTGGGCGAAAGGCACCATGCTGGGAGGCCAGCAGTTCCCTCTTTCCCAAGGGCTGCCTCCTGCCAGAGAGGTAGAAGCATCCTGTGGGTACAAAACTGTCACCAAAAAGGAAGGAGGGGGATCTGGAGTGTTAACCCAGAACCTCATCCCATAGGGTTAGGAGGACCTGGCAAAACTACAAATAAACACAAGGTAGTATATAATTTCAGAGATAGCCTAAACTATGTAAAGAAAATTATTTCCAGCAGATGATGGAGAATCCAAGTCAGAATGAGTGAATGCACATGATTGCTATATGCTAGCAGTAAAAGGTTTCAAGATACTCTGAATTTTAGCAGAAGTAAAGAAAAAGGATAAAATCCAAATCCTGTATCTAAATTTCATTCTGCATGTTCTTGATCTGTTTATTTCAAATGGGAATTTTGAGAGAGAAAGATTCTCAAAATGCAGAGCATCTGTGAGTTAGAGACTTATCAGAAGTACTCTCAAGGAGTTTTATCATCACTCTACAGAAAAGAAAAATGAATTTACACTCCTCCAGTAAATGATAACACATCTTTTCTGTGACTAATACAACAAGGGAAGAAAGAGCAAACACAGCAGCGCTGTTATTGTTTATTCCCAGCAGCAGCAGTAGCCAGCTCTTTTGCATGTAAGCAAGAACAGTGATCCTTAAAGAGCTGTTTAAACAAACCCTTACTATCTAGGGAACCTCTGGAAAACACAGATCCTGGAAATAGCAATTCCTGTGGGAAAAAAAAGAATATTTCTTCCTTTCATCTTAAAAGAGACTCTAATAAATTTGACACACTCTGTTGCCAAGGTGGTCACTTCATTCAGCAAAGGTATAAAAGACAGAATGGCTCTGGCAGAAAAATTGGTGTGTAGAATAATTGTCTGCACCTATTAAAACCTGTTCTTCTAATTAG
The DNA here is from genome assembly GCF_000687285.1 of Phaethon lepturus. Taxonomy (NCBI): domain Eukaryota; kingdom Metazoa; phylum Chordata; class Aves; order Phaethontiformes; family Phaethontidae; genus Phaethon; species Phaethon lepturus. Next base: position 4,979 of record NW_010528319.1, on the reverse strand, counting down.
AATACCCCGAAATAAAAAAATAGCATACATGCAAAAGTTATCTATGTACATTCATTAATCATAGAGGAAGAGTGCAAAGGACTTCCTTAGATCATGCACAGGATAGCATTAAAAGATGCGCAGAAGTTCAAGGCCAGCCAGGTTTGTGATAACTGGAAATCCAGTCACGACAGTTACCGTAGCACTTGGCCTACAAGGAATCTGAGATTATGAATGTGTGTCTCTGTGCGTGTCACATGGAAAACAAGTGTCATTTCCTTCTGAAAATAGCACAGACTTCACAAGGATAGTGACTAAAAGAGATTTTGTTTTAAAGAGAAAGGTAAATTCATGTTGGAAGATTATTGAAAGAAATTATATTCTACGTAGGATAAGTGTGAAAGGCTAAAAAAGAGGTTTCCTCGAAAAAAAAAGATTTCCATGTTAACATAGATCTTTGAAATTAAATTTGGCAAATTATTGCCTCAAAATAAATCTGTAGAAGCCATTTGATATGAGGGTTTATCCATGAACTAGAGCACCAAAAAAGGGGAAACTATTTCTTGGTTTTAGTCAGCCTAAAATCTGAAGGCACACCATATTTACTAGTCTGAATATTGCTACAATGTGTTGCACCATCAACCACTGGTGTGAGAAAGATGCATCATTACTGAATTTCTAAGGTGCATGCAGTGACACAAAACCTTCCACTAACACCAAGATTAGAACTGGAATTAGCTCCCAATTACTTCTTCAAAACTAGCTAACCAAATAGATATACCAGGCACTGTTCGAAATTACTTCAAAATAGTTCAAAACTGTGATTCAGTTGAAAGGTTCGATTCAGTTGAAAGGTTCGCTATATAACCTAAAATTAAATTACTAATGTCTCATTTTCAGGCACTGCAGTATCTAGTACAATGTTAACTAGCACCATCTCTCCTCACTGCAGTCAGAGTCACTTCTGTACAAGCTAAAACACAGCTACACAACACCAAATCGACCAGAGGAGTACACTGTATACTCAGATTTGGATGGATGGCATTCTGGAAACCTTATGTCAGAAAATGTTTCATTTTACCTGAGGGCTACGCAGTTTGTAGAAAGTCTTTGGCTTGTTTGAACTTGTCCAGTTTGACTGGCTAAAACCGCCTAATCTTCAGATGCTGGGCATATTGAATGCGTATCTATATATACATAAATACATACATTACACAAATAATATATTAAATACTCACATATATCTTGATTTTTTTTAATTTGAATATGATTTTTCCTGTGACACAGAGATATGTGGGAAATACACAAATGTTTATTCAGAGATTTTTTTACCGGATGGCATATTTATCAGCTTTGTTTTCCTCTATATCTAAAACAAGCTTTTGCTGCAATTCATCTGTAAACATTTCAGATCACAGGTCCTGTAAGAATACTTTTTAACTTGGTGCTCCAAAGCTTGTAATATCACCAGGAGCCACCAGAGAACACTGTTAGAGAAAATGCCTAAGACGACGCTTCTTTATCAGTAGTTCCTTTTTACAGATTTCATGTATCAGTAGAAAAGTCTGTGTCTGCCTGACTGTCTTACTGGGAATTATTTTCAAAGATTTTGTCTAATAATTATCTTTCCACAAACAAAACATTTAAAATGCCAAACTTTATAAGGGGAAAAAAAAGGTCACTGCATTTTTCTGTTCCTAGTGCCTTGGGGTAAGCAGTGAAGGGCTTGTCCAAGCTTCAGCAAGTTGCACTAAGCTCTGGCAGCTGTTTCACAGATTTTTCACTCAAATTCCAGGCCAGCATAAGTCCATTCAAACATAAAAATGAAGATCTAAAACTTTTCCTTTCAATGAGAAAAAACAAGCAGCTCTTGAAACAACGATGAGAAAGAACAAGCTGAGGCAAGGCAAGGGGAGTCCTTTGGAAGGAAGAACTGTGGGGTAAAGCATAGATGGGTGAATGAACCATGCACGAGAGGATGGAAAGCTGGAATAACAAGCCAAAGTGTTGGACAAAAGCCCCAAATCTCTGTCTGATGCCAAATGTCTGAATCTTCTGAGAGTCCCCAGGACAGAATCCCAGCCAATACAACCATCACCTGTTTGGACTCAACTGCAAATTCCCATCTGCTTTAAGCAGCTCTTCGCATTTGATCTTTAGCCACTTACGTCTCTGCAGTTTACTACAAATGGAAGACTTTCTATCTTGCCAATGCCAATGAACATTGCCTGCCAGGGCTGGCAACTGGGAATTGTACGCACATGAACACATTCAGAAACGCAGCAGATGAGGCAAAACTGTTTGCAGTTTGGCAATAATCCTAACAATATCTGAGTGAGAACAATACAATGCTTACAGTAACATTACATTAGTATAACAGTGATTGGATAGTGGGACGGAGTGAGTTAAAATACCAGAGATTTATAATGTGTCTGAGAGATGGCAGAATCCACACCTCACAACCAATCAGGCAGCCAGAACTGGAAAATTAGAATGTGCCTTGTAATAACTCAGTAGACTGAAATGCACAAAATCAGCAAGAATTTTAAATTGGCTGATTTTTTACTGTATTGGTAATTTATTTACGTTTTGCTTTTTATATAAGTTCTAGTATATATTATGTGAATACAGTCAATTTATACTTGGGTTATTTGAAGAATAGATACGTGAAATAGCTGTATGCTAATCCTCTTGCCATCTATAAAAGTACCCCAAATCAACTACAGTTTTCAGGTGATCTCAGTAATGAGAGTGAACTTCTTTAACATTGGCATGTTTTTAAATGAGGCAAAGAAAAAAAAAGAAAAGAGTTTTTATCTTGTATCTAAGAAAGTAGAATACTGAACTTTCTGCGTAGAGGAAGTAAAAGGTGACAAAAAACCCTACATTATAAAAATGGGCAAACCAGAAATTTAAAAAACTTATACATCACTTTTCCCCATGTCTATTGTAGTGTTGCTTTCAGTTTAGTCAAGAACTGTCTGGACTGCATGAAACTCTGCACAATCCTCTTTAGCCTTCGGGTTTTCACTGTCACATCTCAGGTGTGGGTTTTGTCTGCTCCCTGTTCTTCCCATTAGTCTCCCCCTGTGAACTGCAGGCCCAGTTCTTTGTCTCTGCCCCCAAGTCAGTGGGGTCCAAGACCCCTCCAGGAACAATCTCAGCTACTCCCAAAAGAAAGGAAAATCTTCCTTGGAGGGTCGGGTCCACTAATTACCTTTTTGAAGAAACATAGCACACAAACTGAGAACAAACCAAATGAATGGATGGTCTCCACTGCACCCTGCAATCCCTGGGATACAATTTGCATTGTGGTCCAACATCAACAATCCCTGTAGTTCACTATTCTTCACGTACACAAAGAGCTCTTTAAAAAAAATAAATTACTATGGCTTCTGCCTTATAGCAAAACCATATAGGAACATTTCATAGATCTTAGGATGTAGTAACTATTTATCGAGATGGACTATTTGTCTGAAATGAACGTTTTTCCCCTACTTTCCGCTGTCAATCACCTATACAATAAGCTGGCTGAGTTGTATTGCCTTATTTTCATCATATGTATCTGGTAATTTTTTTGTATTTCTGACTTGGAATGTTATTTTTTGAAAAGACAGTGCACCCCTAAAAGCAAAGAAAACACATACAGCAAAGCTTAAAACAAAAACCAAACCAATTTTCCATATTTAAGTAATCCATTCTTGAATCAAATGTGCTGTAAACACACTGCTAGTCCTTCTGTACAGTGTTTCTATATATGATCTTTGAGAGATTTGAAAGAAAGAAAATTTAGTAGGACCTAGAGATGGAGCAGGTTGAAGGGAATCAGACATTTTGCTAGCAGCACATTACTGCCTTGAAATTTGTTTTCATTAAATGCTAGAACAACTGTAGAAATTTTGCACAATTTTATCTCTAAGAACTTAATTTTTTGGAACTGAAGATGAAACTCGCCAGGGAGTGGAGAGGAAAAGGCCACTCATGTAGCTGTGACACTGTCTCAGATGCCTTTCCCCTCCCCACAACCTTTATTAAAGTAATTTCAACTTTAACAAAGGTTCATTTCATCAAAATTAGTTTTGACAGGCTCTTAGTAGTAGTACTAACAAGTACACTGAAGCAGATCAATTCCAATGAAAGACTCTCCAATTCCAGGACACCCAAGTTATTCCAAGGAATTGCAAGTGAACACTCAGTCTCATTGCCACAGCGCACAGCATCTCCCAGCAGAGCCGTCACCCTGAGCTTGACGGCAACCTTTCTAGGATTAGGAAAGTATCACTGAGGGCTGCACCTTGAATGGGATTTCTCTTTTCCAGGCTGCCTTGGTTTTCACTGCTGCCTATAGTCTCTCCCATTGCAGGTCTCAGTCAGGCATCAGGTACAGCAGGATACGAGTGATGGGAAGACATGCAAGAGGTGTTGAGGGGTAGTGGAAGGGATTAGGGGTGCAGTTCTGAGTATAGGAACCACTATATATATGTGGACAACAACCTGGGGGAACCTGGAACAGCAGACAGGGTTGCCAGAGCTCAAGGAAGGCAAGAAGGATGGATGAGGTTGGAAAAAGACTACTCATATGAAAGCAGTTTACTGGGGAGAAGCAGAAGGACTGTAATAACACAAGAAACAATTAAAAAAAAGAATGAAGAAACATGGAGATAAATACAGAATAAAGCTAGAATGAACTCTTCTGAGAGTGCAAAAGAGTGAAAGATAGGAAAATGGACATTTCAGCTAGACATAGTGTGGTGGGTTGACCTTGGTTAGAGGCCAGGTTCCTACCAAAGCTGCTCAAAAACTCCCCCTCCTCAGCTGGAGAGGGGAAGAGAAAAATATAATGAGAAGCTTATGGGTCAAGATAAGGACAGGGAGAGAGCGTTCAGTGATTACTGTCACAGGAAAAACAGACTCAACTTGGGGAAATTAATTTAATTTATTGACAATTAAAATCAGAGCAGAATGATGAAAAAGAACACCAGATCTTAAAACACCTTCCC
>NW_010528318.1:47881-58898 GCF_000687285.1 Phaethon lepturus | reverse complement strand
GGGCTCCGGGGAAAGCTGGCCTGGGGAGGGGGCGACGCCTGCCCCGGCGCCCGGCTCGGCGGTAACTGCGAAGAGGCAGAAGGTGGCACCTAAACTTTTTCAAACAAATGCACCCTTCAAGCTCACTTGGTGTGAGTCTTTACCTCGTCTTGCTTGCTGGTGTAAGATGTATTTTTCCTCTTAGCTCTGTGCCTCTGCGCTGCCGCTGGCAGCCAGGGATAAAGCAGTAAAGTGGGACGTGTAATCCAGGCAAGCTCTGATACGCACCTCTGCTGTGGCTGCATTTATTACATTGTATTGATTTGTCGGCAAACCCTGTAGGGGTTTTAGATGAAAATTTACTTGTCTGGCTTGATCTCAGGGGTTCATGTTCAGATTGAATCAATTTCTAAGCCTGTGACTTTAGCAGGAAAGACAGATAAATAAAATTTCCAGATATTTTTAAGATGGGGAGAAGGGAAATGAAGTGTGGTGGCTGTTTGGAGTTTTCTTTGAAGTCTCTCTCTTCCACAGGAAAAGGGAAAATTTGAGAGGATAATTGAAATATCTGCAGTAACTATCTGGATCTAAGCTTTTTTTTAAAGAAACCTGAAGAATGAGACGATGCAATCTATTTTGCACATGGAATTACTGATAATACATTCATAAGAGCATTATAAAATCTTTACTTCAGGGTAATTATTAATATATCTATTTTTAATAGATAGAACTGTGCTGCCCATAAAGGTGTACAAATGCATATTTTATTTGCTGACATAGCTGTAAAAGGCAAAAAAAAAAATCCCTGAAGTAGAAGGCATCAATAATACTAACTTATAAGCAAAGTAGCTGGAAAATTGTATCCACGGTGTTCAGGAAGAGTATGTAAATTGAAACCTAATGTTCTACTGCAAATAGAGAAGGAATTCATACTTCTTGAGAGAAATACAAGAAAATAAGTGTGACACCTCAGGTATTTGTGTATATACTATTTTGTTATATGATACTTAAAAACGACACAGTATTAAAGACCAGCTGTAAATTTTCCCTGCAATATATAAGAGGTAATTACCTTGAGCTATAGGTTGAAAAATAAAGAATTGAAGTACTTTTGGAAGTACTTTACAGTGATATTACAGTGCAATATCACTCCAAATTTTATCTTACTGTTCAGCCAGAAAAATATTTACAGTGTAAGTGGGTTTCACTTCTCCCCTCCCCATAATTTTTTCCATTCCAGATTTCTTCCTCCCTCCTTTTTCACATTACTTGCTTTTTCCTGGGAAGTCTTTTTTTGTTGTTATGTCTAGAGCCTGACGTGTAGTCATTTATTTCTGCTGAAGAAGCCTAAACTTTGCATGGAGATCTCATCAACTTAATATCTCCCTCCAAAGCCTATATTTCAGCTAGAGAATCTTTGCAAAATAGTCACCTTCCATTGGTTGATAACAACGTTTGGTAATGTTGCAAATTTTTTTTATTTATTTATTTTTTTATTATGTGAACATATTTATCCAACTTGCTAATTGCTGTTGTCATTACCCAGGTTAAAAGTGTCTCCCAGGCACATTCTCTTTGCATCTTACCCATCCTTTGGCAGCCCTGAACCTCCTGTGCTCTTCTAGGAACTCTGGCTTTCTCTTTCTCTCAACCCTAACACTCACCCTAACTGAGGAGTGAGCCCTAGACAAAGCCCCCCAGCCACTGCCCAACTGAAAAATCTTTCACTGACAAGTTCCCTTTGCTCCCCACAGCTTCCTTTGGCAGCCCTTTGTCACATTGGTGGCAATGAATAAATCAGAAAAGAGGCTTCTGTAGGAAAAAAATTTACATGGTTTTATTGGGGTGAATTCCAGAGTCCAAAAAACTGCAGAAAGTGGACTTTTTTTTCAGAATAAATGTATGTCTTTTTGACTAAAACTGAATAAGCTGTTGTAAACAGGGTGAGATACCACAGGTCATGGAGTGAGCTGCCAGGCCCTTGGTGGTGCACATCCTGCTGGAGGTCCCTCTACTCCTGCTAACCTGGGTGGGTATTGGTGTTGTGGAAGGAGTCCGCAAAGACCGTCAGCAAAGTGTGCCCTCCTAAACTGACAGCCATGTGCTACGTGCGGTCTAGAAGCAGCTGCTTTGCCGTCTGCAGTATTGCCAGAAAGCTCTGCTTTTTACCTGTTGGCTTGCACAGCTTTTCAACTGCAGTTAATGAGAGTCATTTGTACACAGTTTGTGAGTGGGTTCAGAAGGTCACATGCAAAAGTGCTTTGGGTTCCTGTCTCCACATGGTCACCTGTGTACAGATTAGCAGTTTTAGCATGTTCCTCTGACAAACTGGGCTGTTCAAGTCAGCTCTGATTCCTGTGCTGAAATTCCTAGTTAATTACCTGGTTAATAGTAGAGTATGGACATTTTTTTAAAGCTTGACTGTACTGCATGGATAGGATTGCCTTTACACCTGCTAGAGCTAGTAGAAGTCAGTCGTGTGACTTGGATGGGCGGTTCAAATACAGTTTAATCACTACACGTTGCTCCTAAAATGCTCTTGTTTTGTTGTGTAACTAATTTAAAAGGAACCTAAACATTACTTTGGGAATAAGACCATATTAAATATTTTTGGGTTTGAATTCTGAAAAAAAGGTACCTTAAAACAAGCATGACCATTAATTCTTTTTTCCCTTGTATGCACTATACAATATTTAACTGTTACTGCTACTAATAGAGTTTACCACTGGTGAATTGGATGGCCATTCCTCCTTATGTCATGACTGAAATCTGGATACACATTAGGGTATGCAGGTGTTTTGGGTTTTTTTTGTCAAAGCAGTGCCTGAAAATTACTGACATCTGGCTTATTTAAGACAAGCAAGCCACTGTAGCCAAACATGAGTTAATGTTTTAATGTGGATGAAGTAGCCATGAGATGGAACAACAACCAAAGAAAGGTACCCATTTCTTTGCTGTTGTATAACACCTCACTTCTTTCACACCATTAAGAAGACAATAACCATACATTCTTGTTGTGACTTGAGATGAAACTTTTCATGGAAGTTCCCCCCTGCTACCCATCGCACATGAGGAAGCTGGTGAGTTTGTGTGGCTTGTTCTTTCTTCCATGCCCAGCTTGTTCTTCCACACGCTGATGTTGGAATCTTGACAATGGAAAAATTTCTCTCTAATATTGCAGTGGCACCCAGCCCCAAAGGGTCTCAGAGCTCACCTTGCATGAGGTGAAATTCCAAAGCAAAAAGACTGTCTTGAATTCAGCCCCTGATTTTATTAATTTCAGTATTTTCCTACCTGACAGCTTTTTGAATATAAATTCTCCGCCAGGACAATGCATCCAGAGATGTTTCCTTACTGATGGGATGTATGGTGGTATTTTCAGTCCCTCAGACTCAATCTACTTGCAAAAGACTTCTGGAGTCTGTTTGATTAGCTAGTATTTAAGGAAGAGCCCTTCCTTTTCTACACATTTCAGTGATGCCTGATGCTAACAAGTAGGACTCGCCAGTGGAAAGTTCTTCTTTTGTTCTGGAAAGTAAAGTACATGTACAAGCGAAGAATGTCACAAAACATTTCCTTCTTCTTATTCCCTTCAACAGTACCCCAGTTTAGCATTGCTTCTTTTTGTAGGGAGGTTGCAGAGGTGTGCTGCTCTTTGTGCTTGGGGTGGTTGACACAGTTATCTGCTGGTGTGTCATGAAAGAACCAGCCTGGTACACGGTTACAAGAGGCGGGTCTGACGTTCAGAGCAGCAGTGCACGGGCAGCTGTGTGGTATGGCAGCTCCTCAGGAGGCCATGGTGCTATCAAGGCAGTGGTGTAACAGCAGTGTCCATTGGGAGTGAAAACAGATGTGCCTCGGTCCTCAGCTGATGGAAAGGTTGAAAGGCGCAACTTTAACCATTAAAAACAAAAGCTGGAGGATGAACATGAGAGACAGGAAGAGAGGATTCTGCATATTGTGCACGACTGATATTGAAGCCTTTCAGAGGGACAGAAGGCTTTATCCTCTGTCAGTATGATCTGTGTGGTAGGACTGAACCTTTTAGGATGCAGTAATAGTGTATGATAGTATGTAGTGATAGCAGCTCCTTTCTCTGGAATTTTCAAAGCTTTTTAGGAAAACTGATTCTCCAAGTTCTGTTGCAAGAACAAAAATGTAGGTGTTGTTTTTGCACCATTCTTACGTTTGGGAAAATGGGAACAGAAATCTTATCAGATATTTAGATGTCCTGAACTGCAAACAGGCACGTCTATATCTTGACCTGTCTGGTCTGTGATAGTTAAGTTTATCTAGAAAGACTAGCTCCTGCCACTTTCTTCTGCAGCTTAAGACTGCATACTGAGATGATCCAACTGCTCAATATAGCAAAAAAAATGATGTCATAGAAAGAAAATAGGTAGGAATAGAGAAGGAAGGGTTAGGGATCTGAACAGACTTACTGTGCAGTCAGGCGAGCACTGAGCTGCTGCAAAGGAAGAAGAGAGTGGGACATTTTGGTAGCATATGGCCCTTTGATCACCTTCATCATATGGCTGAAGTATAGCTCGTGTGGCTGCACTCATGTTAAGAACCGTTTCATTTTCTTGACTCCCTCCCTGTGACTCAGGACAGGTCCTTCCTCCCCACTTCTGGCAAGTGTTTGAAGTACCTGCTGTGTCTGTTGTGTTCTCATGTCTGGCTGAGTAAGAGGGGGTTAATGAATGTGCAGCACTCACAGTAAGACCAGGTCTGGTGGCAGTGCTGGGAGAAAGTGCTACGATATGACTAATCTTAGATAACTGCATGCAAAGTGGATAAAATCTGAAAAAATTGTATTCTTCCATGTTTATTTTAAATCTCAGAAAAGGCAAATACATGTCTCTTTCTCTTCTCTTTTGGCAGAACCAGCTCCTTGCGAAAGGCTTGCTGTTTATAGAGGAGAAGGTTAAGCTGTGCGAAGGCAAGTATAGTAAGAAACCCATTTTGGAAGGGAGTTGTGCTTTGATGTTTGTCCAGACAAGTTTATTTGCATGGGTGGAAAGTGTACAGCCCTTTCTGGTACTGTCTTAGAGTGTCACACAACCTCTCAGGAGCCAGGTTGCACTGTAGCCCTTGTGAGGCTTAAGGGATGGTGTTTGGCTCGAATAGCCACGTAGCTGCAGCACTCCCACCAGCCACATCTTCACCACAAGAGAAGGAAAGTGGGTCGTGTGTGGCAGTTGAACCTGGGCCAAAAGCAGTTCTGGGCTGGACTTGGATCATGTTGCAAAACTGCTGAGAGCTGCCTTCTGCCTTTTATTTCTCAGTGTGATTTGCAGCTCAATGTAAGCACAATTTTGGTTACTGTGTCATGCTTTTGAGAGCTGAACTAACAGGCTTTGTGTAAATTTAAAGAAAAAACAGTCACTTGGACGGGAATGAAATCTTTCAGGAAAGAAGTTAATCACACATGAAGTTCTGTTCAAACCACTGGGGTACAGAAGCTTGCTACCGCAGAGCCTGTGGACAAAGGCCAGCATGGCGCAGCGACTCTCAGCGTTGGATGTGTGGGGAGTTAGTCACGTTTATTAACAGTTTGCTCAAGCAGAGTGAGCTGTCTAGAGAACACGTCTTTATTCAAAACTAGTCTGCCATTTGATTTGACCCAGTTTTGTAGCCTGTAGGGAAGATCCCTTGCTAATTGCCAACCTGCTGTGTCTGGGCCGTTAAATGCCAATAGATGCTTATAATTTCACATTGTTTGTGCTGGATTTCTCCGCGCTGTTCTTCAGCAAGTGACTTCTCCACTGGGCTAGCAGCGGACCCTGAAGGAGCTGTGCAGTTGCCAGCCTCCTGCTTAGGTGCGTACTTCTTCAGCACTGGCACTGTAGGGGAGGAAAAAGGGCAGACATGCATTTTCCCGAATGTGGGTCCCTGCCCTGCCCCTGCCAGCTCTTCAGAATGAGTTCTGCGCAGTTTGTCATAAGTTTGTTTTCTGTGTTCACATAAGACTATTCCAGTATCTGTTTTAGCATTATGAAAATTGAGTTCCAGTCTGTAATAAGCTGAGAGCTGCTCAGGAATACTTTGCAGGTGCTCAAGTGTTTTGGGTAAGATGAAGTTTCCCAGGCAGAGAGCAAAACCCTCTTCCTATGCCTCCCTAGTCTGAAGTGACGCTGGAGCCACTTTGCCTATGCAGGCTGGCATCTCTGCAGCAGATGACTCATGGGCATCTTTCTTTCATAATGTGTAGGCTTGTTTCAGGTCTTGTGGTCACAGCAACAAGAACTTCTTGTACATGCTTCTCAGTTAGCTCTTCCTGGAAAATTTCTACTGTCCCAGTACTCAGAGATGGAATAATGTTCCTGCTGCAGGGCATGGCAATGTCTTACTCTGTCTGTTTTTCAAATTACAGCCTCTTATTTTAATGTGATTTTTCTTGATATGATCTGTCAGAATCTCTTTCAATGCCTGTAGGATTTGTGATTTCTTGAAGAAACAAACTATTCCCCCTTCCCCTTCAGAAGAAGTGATTTATGGTGTTTCATTCTGGCTCCACACACCAAAGTGTTGCATTCCTGGGGAGGAGGCAGAGGAGGGAGAAATTTAAACATTCAGTTAGTCTGTTTCCTGTTGTCTTTTTCAGTTACAGTTGGCAGTTTCTTGGTAATGGGTAGCTGTTATGGGAGTGTTGGGTAGGTGCTTGTGTGCCTACAGTTTTAGTTTTGAAGCCAGCATTGTACCTGACATAGCAAAGCCTTAAACCCTCCTGCAGTCGTCGGACTGTCTGATTGAAAGAAAACGTCTTCAGGATCTGGTCCTGCTGGCTGTCTGCCCTCTGGCCATGCCCTAAGCACTACCCACTGGCAAGCACAATGAAAGTCCATGTGGAAGTCTCTAGATGGAGAAAGCACTTCAGTGCATAGCGATAAGGCTCTTTTGAGTTGCAATTTTACGTGTGTTCCAGTTCCCCATGTAGGGCCTTTAGTCACCTTGAGGCTGAGACTTCAAAGCTGCCTTGAGCATCCCTCTTCTGTTACTGCTCCTTGAGGCTTGACTGCTTGTGAGCTCCAGCTGAGGCTCTATGGAAGGTATCCTGGAAAATCCTTTTGTCAGAAACTTGTGTTATTAAACGTGGGTCTGCATTTGCACCTGAAATTTCTGGGGAATGTATCTAAAACTTGAAAAAACATAGCAAACCTTTGGCCTTTGGGATGGGAAAAAGCTTAAGAGGCTTTCTGCCCAAATTCTGAGGAACACATAGCTCTGTAAGTCAAGCCTTTGAGCATGATGTAAAATGTCTATTCAAACAATTATGTACAGTAAAGCTTTTTTTTTTTTAATAATAGGCTTTTGACCACAGTCGTATTCCTGTTGTGGGAATCGTGAGTTGCATAACTTAGTCTGCCTTCACTTTAAATACCCACTTATATTTGGGGATGTGTGTTTGAGTTGGAGTCATCTGAGGGGTGGCCACAACTGGACTTCTTTCGGGAACCTTCCCAAGTGCCACGTTTGAGAGGAGCGCAGTGGCTTTGTGGTTCATCAGGGTCCTAACTGCTGTGTCTGTGCTTGGGAGTGGGGGGATGCCAGAGGGGCACAGCTCTTGTAAATGGTCTGCCTGACTCAGTTACTGCAGAACAGTTGATGTTAGCTGTGACCTGCTGGTTTTAGACTCAGCTGCTAGCGTGCAGACCTGCTCCCATGCTAGTTGAGCATGCTAACGGTGGGCTGCGAGATTACACAATCATTTGCTGCGGAGTGAAAGCCTCCAGGTGAAGAGGGTCTTCACTCTTTTGTTGGAATTGGTCTCATATTTTGCACAGAGCTGTCTTTGCAGTAAGTGACAGAGCAATTTATGATCACAGCCTTGTGTCTCTGTCAGTTAAGGTGAAGCTTAGCTGGGTGATGTCCAGTTTTGAGTGGAAACTGTGAATGTGAAGGGTGGGTTTGTAACTCTTTTTGTGGAAGTAGAGAGTGGTGGGACAACTACTTGATTTTAGTGTCCTTGTCACTAAAGCTTTTGCTCCCGATCTCTGTTTTCGTAGGTGAGGATCGCATTGATGTCCTGTCTGAAATCTGGGATCACTATTTTACAGAGACTATTCCTACGCTCCAGGCAATATTCTACCCAGTCCAGGTAATCTTAATTATAATTCAGTATTCAGTCAGGTGAAGCAATGTAACTGCAATGTCTGCTAGTGGCACGTGGAAACTTCTCTTCTGTTCCAGCAGCACAGTTTGTCTGGTGGCTAAATAGGTGGCAAAACCATTCAACTAAGTCTGACAGGAAGTAGAGTTTGCCCAAGTCAGCATTAATTGTATAAGAAGGGCAGCTAAAATCTACTGGCAAGCACAGTGTTTTGGGCTGAATTTATTCCCATTTATCTACCCTCTGTCTGTGCTTAAACACAGCTTGAACACCCAAGCTATTGGACTATAGACTAACTTGTCTAGACTGAAGCTCTGGGCCATTTGCATTTATAGTTCTTCCATTTTTAAATTCCTGGGACTTTGTTGGTGCAGATGACAACACTGACAACTTGTCTTCAGAAGGACAAATCTGAAGACTAGATCAGGAACAAATGTGTTTAACTTACCTTAACTACTTTTGGAGGGCTTATGTCCCAGTTGTGCCTTTGAAAAATCCTTTGTTTTTTTTTTTTTTAAGCTTTAATAAGGGGACAAGTAAATCTATGGGTAGAGGATGAATGAACACCTTTATGTAAGACCTGTTTACACTGGGTATTTTGAAAGCTGAGTATCCCATCAGAGTGTTGAGCTGTATTGTTTTTTCATGTAGATTTGGTCAGGGTTTCCAAACAAGCAATCTAATTACCTCTCCAGCCTATTTTGATCTTTTCTTCCATCAGAAGAAAAGAAAAATGTACCTCATGAGGAGACTGACATTCTTGGAAATGCTAGCCTGCTTCTCTTGACTTTTGCCTGTTCCACAGGACATGTTTTCTGGAGTCTTTTTTAATTCTTTTTCCCTTGTATTGTTTGAAAGGCAGCAGGTAAAGCTTAAAGGTTGCCCTTTTCCTCTAATCCCAGTAAAGCTGGCATTTCCTAAAAGAGAAAGGACTTCTGTAAGGACAAACACTAACTTTTCTACTGTGTTTATTTTTATTCTTTCCTTGCTGCAGATGCTTAAAGGTAGGTGTTTGGCAGGTAAAACTGCGCAATTATAATATCCCCCCTTTCTCTCCTTTTGCAACTAATTTTCAGTGAGGGAGTGACCTAATCCATTTAAGCTGGGGTTTGTCTACACTATCTGTGCACTGTGGAAACAGCTGAGCTAACTGTGTGTCATACCCACTGATGCTAATAATTCTGCCACTTATCAGAAAAATTTACTCCCCTGTTATTAAATGTCTCTAATGAGAAACAACAAAAGTTACTGCACAATGGGTGCAGCTTTTGGAAGTAACTTGGTGGTAGTGGTGAAAGTGTGACTATGGGATGCTGAGATTCTTTGAAAGCATAACTTTCTTCCTGTATTTGTCTTACAATATCCGAGTCACTCAAAAATATTTCATAGAAGCTGTTAAGTTAGGGAAGTACTGCCATTTTACAGTTGAGGAACTGAAAGGTAACAGACAGCATATTTAAAGCTTTGTAGGCACCTGAGTCCTACACAAATATATGGATTTAAACCCTCTAAATACATCCAAGAATCTGACTCTGAATAAGCTGCCCTAGGCTACAACAGAGAGAGTTGCTGGTGCAGCAAGAAACTGAATCAAGATTGCTCTTATCCCAGGCCAGTGCCCTAATCACAAGATCGGGCTCTTCCTACAAATGGGGAACTGTATGTACCCATTTATATGGTGTGTCACCACATGTGAAGAGAGCTCACCTAGCAAATATCTCTTTCACCAAGCTGCAGTTCTTCATGTGCTACTCTAGTAGATGGGAATGTCAATTTGTTGTTGGTTCCCCATCCTTTGCTGCAAATGTCAACATTATTATTTAGTTGTGCTCTTCTGTGATACCAGCAACCGCCCATTCAGAACGAAAGTCAGCCAGATGTGTGAGCGTATGTTACCGAAGGTGGTAACTGGAAGTAACTTCCCATCTCAGCTAAGTTTAAACCCGAGGCTCATAGCTGTTGTAGAAATATGACCTTTAAGCAGCCAAGTTGGTTAAATTGCTGTACAGAGGGAAACTGTGTAAACAGGTCACTGGCTTTTGTATAGCTGCAGCTGTTGGTAACTACTTCGTGTGGAAAAAGAATAGCAAATCTTGTTTTGTTTGGCACAGGAAGATGCTTGCATTTTGAAATGGGGTATAAAGTTAATGGGACTAAACTGCATGATACAAATAAGAAATGTGCAGCTGCTGAAATAAAATTCAGAGATACATACTGGTTTTTCCATGTTTCTAAACATGCAGTGATGGTTTAAGACAGATGATTTGCTTTTATTATGGCCAAGCTGCCCTCCAGACCATTTGCTTTAATTCATATTTACGTATTGATAATGTTGTTAATTATGACATTAAACCCATTATGAATTAATGATTAACTGCTGTTAATTCTTTCCAGCTAAATATTTCCCATGTTGAGTGTGTTATGGAGACCATAAAATGGTTCCCAAACAGACTGCAGGGCAGAGATTAATGTGCTGGGAAGAACAAGGGAAACTGTTCAGGCTGGAAAGTGCTGGTCAGGGCTGGGAGGAAAATTTCTGCTGTTAAGCTGCAGTGGGGCAAGAGAAAGTCATGTGGACATTAAGCCTAGCAGAGGGAAAGGCGGTAACACCAGAATGCCGAATGAGTCCAGCTGTGTTTAAATATGCTGAGAAATATTATGTCATCTTCCTCTGTTAAGCCTGCTCACTTGTGGTGTTGATGTAAAAAAGTAACTGAGAGGACACAGAGCGCCTTGTGGTGGAAATGAAAGCTGTTGCTTTTTTAAATTATGTACCAAAGTACAAGCAGTCTCACTAGCTTTGCTGTAGCCTAAATGCTAAAGTTTGTAATGGACTGAATTGTAGATTTTGGTCATATCAGCAAGGTCTAAAGTGCAGATGTAGAGCAAAAAGAAAATCCAGACCAGGGGTAGGCTTAGTTAAGG